>NW_020664389.1:13790093-13796212 GCF_002925995.2 Terrapene triunguis
CCCGCGCTCCGGCCGTGCCGCAGGTTTTTTTTTGGTTGGGGCGGCCAAAAAGCCAGAGCCGGCCCTGATCTGAGTCTAGAAAGAACTAGCATTCCATGCAATTTAATTACTTTAGAAGTCATCGACTTAAACACTTTAGTTACAGTGTGATTAAATACACTTATTACAAACCACAAAAAATTATCCTTGAAATGACTTCAGAATCCTTTTTTCATATAGAATTTTAACATTTATGTAAATGGACCCAATTCTCCATTGCCTTGATCTTGTATAGTTATTTACACCTGGGCAAAGTGGGCATAAAACAATGCCTAATTCACCCTAATTCAGTAACATTTTACACCCACATTTCACAGGTGTAAAATAACGAGGCAATAGAGAAACAAGCTTGATGGCTAATCGTGGGAAGCTGAAGACAAATATGGTTTCACTTCAGGTTGTTTGGTATGTATTTCCCAATTATTTTTTCTAGTCAAATATTGTAGCACTCACCACTTAATCTATACATCATTCATGCTTTCAAAGTAAGAAGATTGTGTTGTCCCAAATCAAATAATTTTTGTGGTACCGTATTTTCAGAGTTGTAAAACACTTGAGTCCTCTCTGCTGGCTCCTTTCTCTGATCTGCTCTGCTCCTCTGCCTGAGCATGAAAAGCTCAGTCTGCCTCTCTCTCTCCTACACCGCTCTGTTCCTTGCTTCCCTCCACTTCTCTGCCCAGAGAGAGCAGAAAGTGAGGAATACAGGCAGGGCTGGCTCCAGGGTTTTGGCCGCCCCAAGCAGCCAAACAAAACAAACAAACAAACAAAAAAGCCGCGATCATGATCTGCGGCGGCAATTGGGCTGGAGGTCCTTCACTCCAAGCAGGAGTGAGGGACCATCCGCCGAATTGCCACCGAACAGCTGGACGTGCCGCCCCTCTCCGGAGTGGCTGCCCCAAGCACCTGCTTGGTAAGCTGGTGCCTGGAGCTGGCCCTGAATACAGGGGCCCACCTCTTCCCTTCTTGTGCCCCATCCCCTCCCCCACCAAGGGGACTGTGAAGAGGTTTTTAACTGGCTAGAGTGGGTCATTGACTCATTGGACTCATGCTGTACTGTTGTTGCATGAAAAGTTATGACAAGCTTTAACCCTGAAACACTTGCAACCTGTGTGATGACAGTGAGACAGGTGGGGGAAAAAAACATTTTATCAGAGAGCAACGTACCTTGAACAACCATTTTATAGTTTTAAAAAAGGTATATTGATAGATGAAATAAAAAAAATGGAGAACTGTCAGGAAGCCAGAAATCATCTTGGGACACCAGGACACTGAATAAAAAAGTGGGATTATCCAAGGTAAAAATCAGCACGTGTTGTTTCTATGTTTAACTAGTTTGGAAAGATCAATCATCTCCTTACTGATAAGAAGTTTATGTGCTTCTAACGTAGACTGTGGATGGTCACAATGTGTTCATATGCAAATTTCTTCCCCGTCAATTCTTCCCCTTCAATACTTCTAGGCTTGGAAGAATTCCATTTTTATTTTAATAATTCTGACAAATAAAAAATAATTAAAAATATTGATATTTTCAATTTACATTTATCATTGTTGCAGGAAATTAGGGGCAGGGGGTCAGACAATTATTTAATACCAACATTACAACACATTTAGGTAGGACTACAATAAGTTCCCAAGCACCATTTTTCTTACTTTGCTTATCTGTGCATGTCAACTAAAATGGATAGAAATATTTTTTCAATCAGTTTGTGTGTACAATGAAATTGACATTTAGTGACAAAAATCTTATCCTTCCAAGCCTACACATACGGTATTTTCATCAGTCATGCTAAAAGCAAAGCTAGCAATGTGTTTTTAAACTTTACAAGGGAAAGGCTTATATAATACCCTCACAATGCATATTGCTGTTTACAACAAATTAATGAACTGTTATTGCCATAAAATAATACAATTCAATACAATTCATAATCTGAGAGTCAGTTGAACAAGTCTTACTATCAATATATGAATAGCTAATCAGCTAGAGAGAAAAAGAAATCAAATGGTTTGTAGACTGTCTGTTACTGAGAACATCATCTGTCAGCTGCAATTTAAATGTAACATCAGTGGTGCTAGTTAAATGCAAAAGATTTAAAATATGATCAGATTTCACCCCAAAGCCCTTAGGACTCTGGTTAGCTTGCTCAGGACAGCAAGACCAAGGAAGTCAATGAACCTGACTTTTCTCTTACTTAAATCAGAATAAATCAGGAGTAACTCCACTCTGAAATTTCAATGGAGTTCAATTAGCATATGGAGAGTGTGTGAGAGAGGATAACTAGGCCCACAATGCCTAATCTTTACTGAACATGTCATTTCAAAAGGATTCTGTCTTAAGTTCAAAATGCAGCGTCTAGTCGTTGACTCCACATAGACTGGCTCTATTTAAAAATCAAAAGCACATCTTGCACTTTAAATGTCGTTACCATAGGTCTTCACTTACACTACTGTTAAAAGTTGAGAGCAGCTGGTTAAGTAATAGCCAATTTGTGGAGGGTTTGTTTGTTTCTTTTGTTCCGCTAAAAGTTGTATTTCAATTTAAAAATTGACCCCATAGTAAATACTGATCACCAGCCTGTGGTCCTTACTCAGCTATTCCATCCTTACTCAGACTGACCCCCACTAACATCAGCGAGAGTCAGCCTGAAGGAGGACTGTGAAGAAACCCAGAGTAAAAACAACAAGCCAAACCCAAAGGGCCTTTGCTCCTTTCCGGCTCACTGGAGTGTGTGTGGAAGGCTGCACTGCAGCTAGAGTCCACAGAAGAATTGGCTGACTGGCTCCATCAAAATTCCTTCAGGGGTCTTCTGGGTAGCACAGCCCAGGGTGGCAGCATCCCCTCCCTTGGATGCTCCTTCTCTCCTTTGCTCCCACCTATTTCATTGGCTGACCACAATCAGAGCCTGTGCAAGGCCCTCAGCATTTGGCCCATTTATGAGAAAAGGATAAAATATAGCTCCAAACATCTGGCCTTGGTTGCTTCAGTACATTGCGCGTACAGTAAGCTACATAAACATGATCAACTGCCCAATAACTGTACTAATGATCTCCAAGGAAGTGATGGTAGCCATTGTCTCTGAGTCCACTACATTGGACAAACCACTTGACCATACCAAAGGGAACTTCCTGCTTAGGCAGAGGAGGAGGAACACTCACCTAATAGGTATTTTCCATTGCTCATATCTATGATTATATTAAATACAAACATTTCCTTAAGCTGATCATTGGAAGCTGTGTGTTGAAGAATTGACAGAGCATTTACTTAAATTTCCTATCACAATCCTCAGCTTTGATTACATGAAGAAAAGATCCAGGAGTTAGAGAAATTCAGAGAGCAAGAGAACCATCTTCCAGGGAGTTCTCTAGTTGCTTTCTCTACATAGCAAAGTTCATTGTCAGTATACTACTCCACATAGCTTTTTCTCCACATGTATGCATGGAACATTCTGCCAGCTGGTGGGACTGAAGACAGGGGAGGGGTCACTTGATGACTGCCCTGTTTTGTTCATTCCCTTAGAAGCATCTGGCATTGGCCACTGTTGGAAGACAGGATACTGGCTTAGATGAACCATTGGTCTGACCCAGTATGGGCATTTTTATGTTCTTATGTTGCAACAATGTATTAGTATTTGTTTGTTCCACAGGCATTTCTAGGCAATAAGAACACAGCAGACAAGTGTCTCAATTAACCCACGTGCAACAGATTCACAAATATTTAATTCCTTTGTTGCTGGATTAAATACTGTGAAGAGTACATAATGTATGTAACACCACAGATTCATTCTCAGGCAAAACAAAACAAAAAACAAAAAAAAAACCTAGCTCCTGAATTTTTCCCCAAGGATTTGCTCTTCTCTACTTATTAGATCAGGAGGAAAAGCAGCTTATTAACAGTGCCAATATTTATACAGTATCTTCACACTTGGAGATTTGATTATTTTAAAATTAAAAATCTCTCTTTAAGAGCCTGAATCTAATCCCAATGATGGAAGCAACAAAACTTCCTTTGAGATCAATGGGAGCTGCTGGGTGCACAGCACTTTTGAAAAAAGAAAAATCAGACCCCTTATTGCCAGTTATTTAGATATCTAAAATATCCACTTGGCCTGACTTCAAGCACCCTTTTTTGGAAAATGTTTGTCAGTATGGTTGGCAGATTTTTAATCATCAGCCACAGCTCTCAAGACCTTCCACCCGCCCTATATTTATAGAGCTCAAATCATCTTGTTTTAAAGATTTTTTTCCCCTAACCTGTTTAATGATGTGCAATTTCATTCATAAATCTTTCTAATTTCTTCTTTCAGCACTGTTTGGAAATAGATTGGGTTTGTCCTTGTGATTCATAAAAGGATTATTCCTTATGCATCAAATCTGACTAACACTTTAATAATCAGACCCTCTGAAGTAACTTGGGAAATGCAGCACTTTCGGCCTTTTGACAGTGGCCGAAAATAGCAGAAATTGTAAATTCCTTGAATCAGAATCCTTTAAGTCAAGCTGAGATAACTTCCCAAGTGTTTTAGGGCTAGATATTATATTCATGAAGATCACTTCAGTGTCCTCACAAGAAGCTCTCCATTACATCAAGACAAGGTCATCAGTATGCATGAAGAAAGGAATTCTTCAGTCTAAAATATTTTAGGCAAGTCATTTGGACTACAGTGAGGATTTCAAGGGCCTGTTTGGTGAAAAAAGGCAAGGTTTCCTCCTATATACTGAACATGCCAAGAGCACAGCTGCCCCCTAAACAGGTATCACAATCACAATTCTACAGAATG
Source organism: Terrapene triunguis (assembly GCF_002925995.2). Lineage (NCBI taxonomy): Eukaryota > Metazoa > Chordata > Testudines > Emydidae > Terrapene > Terrapene triunguis. The sequence goes on from NW_020664389.1 coordinate 13,794,908, forward strand.
TTAGGAATGACCATTTCAAGTTTTTATAAATTGGACTTGCTGGTCATGGTAGAATGGAAAGTATCGCCTTGTTTCACCAACATTTATTTCTTTAACAGGCTAATTTCCAATATAGTGTTGTTTGCTTCTGTAAAACACATTACTGTAATGATTTTTTCACTTATTTTAAAAAGCTTTATTGAATCACGTCAGAATCTGACCCAACATTCTTCAGGACATTTCCCTAACCCCGTCTTTATGTCAGATTTTTTTTTTTTTTAATTTAAGCTAAAACTCCTACTTTGTATAAAAACAGATCAACTACTCTTCTAATGTTTCAGAATCATACCACTATATATTGTTACATTAAGAAATTCACTGTCACCTAACAAAGTTATGATTTTATTTAGATTAGAAAGTAACAGAGCTGACAAAAAAATTAAAATCTGGAAACCAGCTTGTCATGTGTTATTTGTAAATCTCTCTTTTTCAGCTATCTAAAAATCACACAGGAATATGGTTTACCTATAAACATTTCCACAGACTCTACACTTTTGAGCAGAATCCCATTCAGGGTCAGACCCAAAATGAGGGCCTGACTTTGCAAGATGCTGAGTAGTGTTGGTTGAAAAATGGAGAAAGTTAGTCAAAAATTTGAATTTTCAAAAAAGTTTGATCACTGGTTGAAATAAAACCTCACAAAAACCACATTTGTTGGGGGGGGGGGGATAAAAATTTTCAAAAATAAAAAAATAAAAAAAAATGGCAAAGAACGTCAGATTTTTGAAAGTTTTCTGCCAGTGGTGGTGTGGAGCACTCCTGTAAGGTGCTAATGATCCCTCAACCTCTCCACTGCTAATTACCCTCCCACTCCTAGCAAGCACTTGCTTGTGTAGTTTAATTTTCTCTTCAAAATATTGTTCCAGCACCTCCTGAGTAATCTGAATACAGCAGAGTACATTTCCTCAAAAGAAAGAGCCACCTTTGACAGTGTCAGTGTGGAGTGATATGCCCAATTTTGTACTTTAGGTTCTTTGTAGATTTTAGAGCACTTAGAAGAGCTGAGTTTTTAAACAGAAAGCTGGTCTTAAGCTTAAGTATAGCAGAAGGACTACCGGTGAGCGTACTTCCATCAGCACCATAGGCGTGCGCAGCACATTTCATTAGGGTGTGCACCCAGGGAGCCTCACTGTAGCCCCGCCCCCGCCCTGCCCCCATCCACTCCCTCCTACTTCCTGCTCCCGACTGCCCCCCTCAGAATCCCCAACCCCCTCGCTCCTTGTCCCTTGACTACCCCCTCCTGGGACCCCTGCCCCTAACTGCCCC
>NW_020664389.1:13796612-13854251 GCF_002925995.2 Terrapene triunguis
CCCCTGTCCCCTGACTGCCCCCATCTCTTATCCAACCCGCCCGACCCCGGACCCCTTACCATGAGGCTCCTAGCAGCATGTTCTGCTCCGCGCAGAGCCAGACACACTGCCCTGCAGGAGCGGACAGCCCTTCCCCTCAGAATGCTGCGCGCGCGGTGGCATGGCTCCGGATGAGCGGGGAGCTTGTCTGTCTTACTGCGGAGCCAAACACTGCCCCGCGGGAGCGTGCAGCCCCTGCCCCCAGAGCACTGCGTGCGTGGCAGCATGGCTCTAGGGGAGGTGGGATGGTGGGGGAGGGGCTGGCGGCTTGCTGTGCTCAGCTGGGCGCTCCGGCCCGGGAGCACGGACCCCACGGCTTGCCGCGCTGGGACAGTGGGGCCATTTTCCCACCCCTGCATTAGGGTGTGCCTGGGCACACCCAGCACACCCCATGCGCACACCTATGATCAGCACCTGTGTAGATATCACACCTGCTCCTGGCACCAGTCTGAACAATGTCCCCAAATGCCACTCCTCATATAAGGTACCTCTTGACCCTTGTCACCCCATCTCAGGCAGCTCTTTCCTCTGGAAGTTTTAATTTGACCCTGAGACTAGTACTGCAGAAGCCTGATTTTCTTTTTTGGAGGTTTGGGTTCTGTAGTTTCTGCATCCGAGCGTTGCTCTTTTTAGACTTCTCAAAGCATGTTGCACACCTCATCCCTCTCAGATTTTGGAAGGCACTTTGGATTCTTAAACCTTGGGTCGAGTGCTGTAGCTATCTTTAGAAATCTCACATTGGTACCTTCTGCAGAGACAGAAGGGGGTTCTCTGCTGCTGTAGTATGTCCACCCCCCTCGAAAGGCAGTAATTGGAATTCCTCCATCAACCTAGCTGAGTGTACGAGGGTTAGGTCGATCTAACCACATGGCACTGGGCGTGACATTTATCACAGCCCTGGGCATTATAGCTTTGTTGCCTTAAGTTTCAGGTGTAGCTCACGCTTCAGACTCTTGATCACCAAGTCTTTGTTTTAAATGCCTTTGGCATTGGAGCTGGAGTTTCCCCTGAAATGGTATTTCAACTTCATTGGTCCCATTTCCCTCTACTTCTATTTTAGCTGACACTTGGATAGCAGACAAAACAGTGTGATATATTTGATGGATCAATTAAAAAAAATCCTCCCAGATCACTGTCGTCTTTGCAATTCCATTCACACTTTTTTCCCTCCCATTCATTAGATGTTGTGCTTAAGGGCAAATGAATGTCACAGCTGCTTACACCAGGACTGAAACTGGTCCACAGACTTTATTCTTACTAGAAAGGGAGAGCCGCCAAAGATTGTTAGAAAAAGCACCCCAAACTGTAGATGTTTTTATTTCTACCTTATCCAAATCTCTTGCATCTATGGAACTGGGCTAAAAGTCTCATAAGAAACTCTTTTCAACTTTCTGGTACCCTTTCTGCTTCCAGGGAAGTCACGAATGATAAAATGTTGGCACTTCTATTTCCTCTCCCAGCTGGAGTCAAGGTGCATAAAGAGCTCAAAAAATAAAAATAAGGAGGGGCACTAGAAACTTCACCAGACCTCAAGGATGAATCCATGCTTTATTTTTACTTTATTCTAATTATGTGCTTTTCCACCTTTATTTTTATCATCTTTCACATGAGGCCTCTGGTCCAATTGAACCGTGGTTGGTGCAAGAGCCAAGGTGGGCTTTAGTTCACTTTTGAGGACCTAAAATCAGTTCTCAACCAGGGGTACACATACCCCTGGAGGTACTCAGGGGTCTTCCAGTGGGTACATCAGCTCATCTAGCTATTTGCCTAGTTTTACAACAGGCTACATAAAAAGCACTAGCGAAGTCAGTACAAACTAAAATTTCATACAGATAATGACTTGTTTATACTGCCCTATATATTGTACACTGAAATGTAAGTACAATATTTATATTCCAACTGATTTATTTTATAATTCTATGGTAAAAAGGAGAAAGTGAGCAATTTTTCAGTAACAGTGTGTTCTGACACTGTTTTGTATTTTTAGGTCTGATTTTGTAAGTACATTTTGTAAGTAAGTAGTTTTTAAGTGAGCTGAAACTTGGGGTACACGAGACAAATCAGACTCCTGAAAGTAGTCTGGAAAGGTTGAGAGTCACTGCCTTAGATCATCTGGCTCAACACAGACCTAGTCTCCCAGCATAAATCAATGTAGTCTAAAAGCTGCCAATAAGTCATTCCAGCAGACAGGGATTGCTGGGGCAGAAAAATGCTTTAGCTAAACTAGGAGGGAGCTGGCATGTGAGAGGAATCCTCCATTGTCCAGATCCACCCCATCAAGGGCAAGCTTTAGGCCATTTTATAGACCAGAGAATTTGCCTAATATATTTGACATTGTTTTAAACTAAAGAGTGGTATACGCAATATAGAGCCACTATGCAAAAAGATAAATGACCTTTTTCCCCCCTCATATTTTAGGATAAAATAAAAATATTCAGGAAACTGGAAGACTAAGTGTTTGTTTTGACTCATCTTTAATGCTTTCTTTTTATCATTTTTAAGAAGCATAATTGTAGCGTGTAGTGAGTCACTTCAAACTAATAATTTTTTCACATTGTTTTCTTTACCAGGTCAGATTAATACTTAGTCTGATTTGGCACTCTAGTACCGGTCTTCCTCACTTTGACACAGTATAAGTCCGATTCTGATCTCTCTGGACCAGATGGTTTTCACATGTCTCAAACTGTCAGAAATGAGTCCTTGACAACAACAAAAATGGCACCCTAATTATAATGCAAACATGATAGCAAATCCATGCAGAAGAACATCACCTAGCTGAATTTAACTGAATGTTTATAAATATTTTGCAAACCAGCCTTTCAAGACAAAGGAGAGACCCACCAAAATTGTGACTAACCTGCAAATTAGGAAATAGGAAACCTCTTATTTTATGTTGTTTAGATAACACAAGGAGTCAGGCTGGTTGGAGAAAAAGCACAACACAACTTCCAGAATAGACCCTTAAGACTGAGTTTATTCTCCTTAGATACATATCAGCTGGTCGGAATGGTCCTTGGTTATGAATTAAAAGGCAAATGTCCCAGTTACAGTAACTCCCCACTTAACGTTTTCTCGCTTAATGTTGTTTCGATCTTACATCCCTGCTCAATTACAGAACATGCTCCATTTAAAGTTGTGCAATACTTCGCTATAACGTCATTTGGCTGCCTGCTTTGTCCACAGCTGGCAGCCCCCCATCAACTCCCCTACGCCTCCCCCCCCAGCGCCTCCCACCCGTCAGCAGACCCGTGGATCAGCGCCTCCCCGTCTCCTGCCCGTGGCAATCAGCTGGCTTGCGGTGTTCAGGAAGGCGGGGGAGGAGGAGCAAGGATTCAGCACGCAGGCTTCCCCTCCCTCCCAAACACCGCAAAACAGCTGATTGCCACGGGCAGGAGGCAGGGGAGGGAGGGGAAGCCTGCACGCCGAGTCCTCGCTCCTCTCCCCACCCTCCTGCCCCCGAACGTCACAAGCCAGCTGATTGCCACGGGTAGGAGGGAGGGGGGAGGAGTGAGGACGCGGTGTGCGGAGTAAAGGGGGGGGAAGAAGAGGCAGGTTAAGGGTGGAGGCTTGGGGGAAGGGGTGGTGTGGGTGGGCCGAGGGTTGAGCCCCCCGCCCCTGGTGCTTGCAGAGTAGGGGAAGCTGCCGCTGCTGCTGCGCAATGTGCTTCTCCTAGTCTACAGCACCTTCAGCCTCCTTGCCTGCCTCATTGTCTGCAGTGCCGGTGGGCTGTGCCTGTGAGGGGTAAGGTGGGGGCACCTCCCAACTATAGTATTGTACTGTATGGCAAAAAAAAAAAAATTACCCTGGAACCTAACCTCCCCATTTACATTAATTCTTATGGGGAAATTGGATTCGCTTAACATCGTTTCACTTAAAGTCGTATTTTTCAGGAACATAATTACAACGTTAACTGAGGTGTTACTGTACAATAAAAATGGGGGCCATCTAAGTACCTGAGACACTCCTTTCACAAATTTATCTACAATCCTTTCTTCTTCTGCAAAAGTATTATACATCTACAGAGTTGTAGGGCTTGCCATGGGGAGAAACACCATAGCCAACAGGTTAGGCGCTCACTCTCTAGCCTTGTGATGAAAAAACATTCAAAAAGGTTGTTTAACCAGATGCTATTTTCCTACAAAGCTTCTTTTCAGATCCAAGTGCCTTGGAAAAAATAACTGCTCCCTTTTTGGTTTAATACAAGTTCTGACACGACGTAAGGGGAAGCCAGTCCTCAGGAATAAACTGGAGAGATGGAACAGTACTTTTATTACTGCATGAATAGACAGTTCAGACTGCTTCTGCTCAGACCTCTGGAAACAACTAGTTCACACTGGCCATGTTTGGAGGCTTTAACTATTTAATGCATTTGCTTTCAGATGCTTCTATTCCATCATGCTTATATGCAGGGGGGAAATCTCTACTTAGGAACAGGAAGGCTTCCAAAGAAACCTATAAAGCAATCAAGAGCAGTCTGACCCTCATCCTGTCCCTAACTTGTTTAAAAAAAAAAAAAGTTAAAAAGTATGCCAGTTGTGTACTTTAATACATAAGATAATTTTGTCCTTCATCCTTTGCACTTTAACCATTCATTTCTGATGTATGTTGTAGGAAGACAATATCATTATGGTGGAGTTCTGCCAATCCAGCTATTAAAGTACAGTGGCTGTAATCAATCACTTTAATGCTACTTGCTTCTATAGGAGTAATGACTCCAGCTGAGTCAGCAGCTGGCACCCCACTGACTACATGGCACCCTGTGAATCCCAAGCATTCGGGCACCAAGTCTGGTTGAAAGCTACCAGATGGAAAATAATTTTTCGACCGTATAAACAACTGTTTTATGAAGCTGCACTTTATGGCTCCTGAGAGGTTACTTTGGAGTTCATTTCATGCAATATGTAGGAGTAACTTCAGAGGCTGGGTGGGGCAGCTCCACAGAGCGTAGGCGCTGTGGCCTGAAGCAAAGTGCTCTCTGTTGTCACCTGTTGGTGAAGTTGGAGAAGAGCAGCCCCAAGCTGCTTAAGAACTGCAGAGGTGCAGGAAAAGGAGCTCTCTGCTGGCATCCACTGGAGAACAAGGGGAAGTGACTGAATGGGACAGTTGTAACCAAAATGCCTCCAGCACAGTAAATTTTGAGTTTGGAGGCAATGAAATGCTATTGACCTTTGTGGGAAATACATACAGATATCAAATGTGCTTGGTTCATTCACCCTAGGGAGCCCACACACAGGTTCCTGGCATACCAGACCATTTGGTATATCTGAGAACGGTGTGGGCCTGCCCTCACCTACGTGACGCCACTGGGGTGACCTCCACATGCACTGTGCAAGGTCATGCCTGCGGGGGGTGGAGCAGCGCGCTTTTCAAAATGGCATCTGGTTCGGTCTCAATACCAGACAGGGGACGAACCTTAGAAAAGCAGGATTGTCTGGTTTAACACCAGCTGAATGGCCTGCCTAGTTTTCACTGACTGAGATTGCTGTTAGGCACAGTTGGGTGAGGGAGCTTAGTCAAAGCTGAGAAGAGGGAGGGAGAAAGAGGCTCCTACCTTCCGCTGGGAGTGCCTCTCTGGTGGCAAGGACTCTGTTAAGGGTCCAGCCTACCACTGAACCCTCACAGAAGAGCTGAGCTGAGACTGCTACAGAACAGTGGAGGGGCAGAGCTAAGGGAGGCTTGGAGGCAAGAGACAGTGCAGAGTGACAGTAGCAGCTTTGGGGTGACTGATGGCACAGAGCAGCCGTGGCTGAGAATTGCTAAGGCAGCTTTGGCTGAAACCACAGAGTATGTCTAGGACCCTGCGAGGCTGGAGATTCCCAGAGCCCAGAAGTCTGCACTGCAATTAAACAGCCCAAGCCCAAGCCAGCTGACATGGGCCAGTCGTGGGTGTCTAATTGCTGGATAGACATACCCAGAGAGACCAGCAGTCCAACTAAAGGACTCTGGTGCAGGCCTCCCTGCCAGAAGTTAAAGCTAAAATCACCCCAGCTGAGCCAGGTGGTAGAGCCCCCAAAGCAGGGGTTTAACTTTGGTCCAAAGGGGCCCATTTTAAAATGAGTGTAAACAATGCTCTAGAGGAATTAGGGAGCAAAGAAACCTGAGCTGTCAGATCAGGAGAATTTTATAGTAGTGAACAGTTTGCCATGCTGGCAGATGGAAGCAAGAGATCTATGCATCAGCATGTTAATTGCGCAGATCTGGTAATGACTTCATCTGCATTAATCTGCTTAGTTGCCTCACCCTTCAAAGCCAATGTGGCAAGACCCCTCCATCTGTCTTTGTATCCTGTATTTTCATAAATATATTCCCATTCTTTTTAGTGCATAGTTCATATGGATAAGCTTCCGTGTAAGCTATTCTGAGTTTAATTTGAAAGTGATTCATTAATGTGTATGTAAATTCTGTTCACATTGTTTGGCATTCCAGGAAGTTCAGAAAGATTTATGTTCACATAAATCCAATTGTGACCCTATCACACCAAATTCTCCAGAATTGAAAGTGGGACCAAACCTCCGCTCTGCTGCAACAATGAAACTCTGATCTCAGGGAAGTTGATTTCCCTTTCTAAAAGTAGGCTATATGCAAGACAAACTAAACAATGAGAGTTTCTAAAAAACTGGGGAAATACAAAATGTTGGCGTACATAGGGCATTGCCAGCAATATAAAGAGTAGGATAAAAAAAATATGACTTTTATAACTTAATCCGAAAACTCAACTAAAATACAGCCTCATCCTCTGAGAAACTTCATGGAAATAGCTTCAGCTGAGCTGGTCAATCTTCCTTAGCACAGGAGATAGGCTCAGCCTATCAGGGATATAAAAGAAATGCCATGCAGTTTGATTTTCCACATGTTCTCTCCCAGAAAGCCAGGCTTGGAGTGGATAAAACCACCCTAAAAGAGCAACCTGATAAAGTCTGAAGATAGCCAGATAGAACAAAAAAAAAGTTGAGAGGATTATTGACAGTTTAGACACAAACAACATTTGTTGCAAATACTATTCAAACTAACCAAGCTAGACTGAGTACTTACTTAGTTCCACTCAAATAGTTCCCGCCGCTCTTAACTTTATATTTCCTTTTATCTACAAGTGCAAACAGCATGACACAGTTATAGCTTCCACAAAACAGCCAATATTCAGCATTAAGTTCAATAAAGAGTGCTGAATCTCATCATAACATTTAAGAAGCTCTTAGCATTAGGTATATTTTTATGGTCAAAGTGAGAGGTAACAGGGAACAAGTATAAATACATCTGAGTCTTCGATCTCTATGGCCCTGATCCTCCCATGGAGCATGAAAAAGGCCCTTTGCTCATTTCTGATATCCCCCCGTGGGCTTACTGTAAAATGTACATTTGTGTCTCTTTCAGTTGCTTAGTATGTACCACAGACAGTGAAGAGGCTATATATACATCTGGTACATAATCAAATCCTACTGCTGAAGAAGAGTGACAAGTGTTGTCAAGAATAAGATTTAGTGTCCAGAACAGTCCACACACAGTATACAGAAAAGATGTTTTTTTCTCCTAAATGTTATCCCCATCATGGACAAAAAAAAGTTACAGAAAGCTCTAAAACACCAAATCTTTTCAAAGTTTAAGTGACAGTAATACAACTGTTTGCATGCAGCTTATCTGCTTGGACAGATTATTAGAAAACCACCTCTACTGCACAATTATGGACACAGAATGTGATATCAGTCCTCATTTAGTTCTGGCAAAAAAAGATAAATTGACCATCATCTGCTAAATCAGAACATAGTTTGACTTATTGGATTCATACACAATTTCTCCTGTTCTACATGCTGCTGCAGGCTAATCAGAGCATTTTATGATTCAGCAGATCATATTAGGTAACTTTGGGTAGAACCATATTTACTGATTTAGGGGACACTGTGCAATTTCTTACTGAAATCCAAATATTTCCTAAAGCATCTTTTAGAATTACTCCCTTCATTTTCATCATAATATGGAAAAGAAAACCTCACTTCTCCAAATGAAGAGTGACTTCAAGGACTCTCCTCCAATACATTTCTTTTTTTAATTTCCAGATCTTACTCTTGTCCATCTGAACCTCCCTCTTTCTATTTTTATGCCCCCCTGGCTGACACTGCACTGCTCTGAGTGTGAGAAGAACTGGTTTGTGCAACATTTTTCTAGTTCTTAATCCTAGGGTTCAAATAATTGAATTGTAAATGCTTCATTAAAACACTGCCCTAGCCCTGGATAGACCAATGATAAGTCAAACAGAAAGAATGCTGTTTTTCCATTGATAAATTGCAACTATCAGAACTCTGAACCACACAGTGTAACAGCAAAATTAGTCAGAGAAACATCTCTTGTATTCATAGATATTATGGCAAGCAGCAACTATTATGATAATCTAGGCTGACCTCCAGTAGAACGTTTGTCCCTGAGATCTGGAAGAGAATTAATGATATTATCAGGAAGAGATGGGATCAGACCTGATGGGATCAAACCTACTGAAGACCACATATTTCCTTACTTGTATTTATTTGCCATATTAACATTAATTCATGCTCATCTGCAACTGAAGATCACGAGTTTCGGGTAGAGGTGATGCTCTGCTGGATGAGGGGTGGCCAAGAATTCCTCAGTTTGCCAAAGACAAACACAAAAGCACTTCATCTTCAATTCCCAATCCCAATGTGAGGAAGAAGATGGACATTGTGCAGAGGTTGACTTTTGTGTTCAGTAGTCCTGATCTAGCCAATCTGGAAGCACTGCACTACACAAACGGGAGGTGGGGAAAGCTACGTCAGTTGCTTCTGTGGCACTCCCTCCTTAACCAAGCCATTGGCAAATAAGGACCACCAAGTCCAAAGGTTAATGTGAAGAGAGTGAGTGGGGCAGGAGCCTTGGTATGCAGCATGCTGTTAGCCAGTCTTGGGTAGAGGGGGCAGCTGCTCCAGTTTCTGATGTAGCCCTCCCCACTAGAGAGTGCCACCTTGAAGAACCACCACAGATGTGAGAAAAATCAGGCAGGATGGAATTCTTGGATGTGGGAGGAGGGTGCAGGGGTGTTTTATTTTTCTTTGAGGTGTTTGCATCACAGTTTGATATATGGGTGCTATTAACCTTGTCTCCATCCCTGTATAAAAATCAATTTTAGGTGCATGACATGGAAATGTTACTCAGGCTTGTGAATGGGTTATTGTGATCTTTGAGCATTTACTATTCACATTTCTTCCCTTACTCTCCTGGATCTGAGACAGACATTGAGAGACTACAAGCCACTTCTCCCAGTTTTTCCCTCCTTGCCAGAGAAATTTTGGCAAAACTGAATCCACTGTTGCCAGCTGTGAACACTGGCTTAAAAGAAGAGGAGAAATGTGTTTGATCAGGACACAGGAAACAAATTTCACGAACTAAAACATCACTGTTGCCTCTCTCATCAGAGCAAAACCTCCCAGACTGCAATACATATTGTAAAATGACTGTTGCAATTACTAAAACCATTCAACGGGTGTCCCTTAAATGAAAAATTAACAGGATAGTTAATGCTTGTTTTGATGGCTGCACCAGCATCCAAAAGAAATAGCTTCCAAATTGCTTTACACAAATCATATGCTCCTCTGCCATCTGGATGCCTTCCCAAGTGACTCGCTATTAGCATTCTGGGTGGCTGGCAGGTCAAGATTACTCTGTGCAAGGTGTATGCTGGTTAAGTGGCACCGTTCGCTTTTTTTGATCAATTATTTCTCCCTGTCTCCACTTGACTCTCTGAGGCTCCTTTCCAAAAGTGTGTATGATTCAGAAGCATTACCTTCCAGCTCAAATCCATTTTTTATAAAATCCTTTTGTCTTTATTAATTCACCTCACTTCTCCATCTTAATTGAGAACTCTCCTGGAAAATTCACCTTGTCTGACTCCCCAATTCTTAGTCCCATGAGAAGAGCAGAATAGATACCAGGCACTCATTGAGACATACATAATAGCATTGCTCCAATCCTCTCCCTGCATAAGCTTATGCTACTTCCCCTGAAATAGAGTCTTCCAAATAGCTTTGCTTATGCCTCCATAGCAGATACCCAATACCAGATAAAATGTCAAGCAGATATACAAAGATAACAGAGGGGTAGCCGTGTTAGTCTGGATCTGTAAAAAGCAACAGAGAGTCCTGTGGCGCCTTTAAGACTAACAGGACTCTCTGTTGCTTTTTAAAGATAACAGAGTATTTCATATTCATAACTTTCATGACTCTGCACTATTTTTACTAGATACAATAGGCTGATCTGCTAAGAAAAATATATTGTAAGAACCACTTATTGGACTTTTAGAATTATTTTATTGGTGTAAAATAAATGTATCTGATCATACCTTACCAGGAAGCAGTACATGTAGTTAAAGATCATAGCAATCCTGTTTCTGTAACTGGAAGGCATGACATACTATAAGAATGACAACACAGGAAATGTAAAAAACTGAAAAGTATTTTTGTTTGTCCTCATTACTTCTCCAGCCTAAACTCCATTATGAATAACTAAAGTAAAGTGTTCAAAATAATGGATCAATGTTGTTATAATCCAGAGAGGTCAGTATTCAAGGAACAAGGCACCTAAATCCACATTTACCAGCCTTCATGAACACTGCAAGCCTTAAGTATGTTGTATGATAATATTGCTTTGCCTTTATTTATACAATGCTTTCATTGCACTATTCATCTCTGGCGCAAGGCATCCAAGTGCCAATGAAAGCACCATTGGGCTTAGTCTTTTCTACAATAACTCTAGTATACTTTTGTAAAGGGGAAGAATTACACATCACTCCCTCCAAATGCCATCCACAATACTCTGGATTGGTTCGATGGGGTGTTAGACACTCACTAGACAAAGCAAGACACTCCCTAACACCAAGACTAGATGAATTCCTTGTGCAACACTTGCATCCTCTCATCTGGGCAGTAAGAAACCAAGCCTGTCTTGAATTATGAATTCCTGTGTAACCATCTGACTTACCCTATCTTCCAAGGCTAGCTTAGAAACATTGGTCCCAATTCAAAAGCAATGAGTGTGGTAACAAGCTAGACTGACATACTTAATTCCCTTTCACATGGGGACAGCAGGTGTAAGTAGAATTAAGGAAGTTTAATTTACAAACCAAAGAGTCAGGATAAGGTGCAAGTTTAAAAAAAATAGCCTCTACCTTCTACTCCAACTCCTGTATTAGCCTCAGGAGAGTTCTATCTCCAATGGCAAAAAAAAATATGGACAAATACCAATTAAAACCAGATCAGATTTAACAGTCAATGTCCTCCACCAAATTTTGGACAACCACTATGAAAATTATTCAATTATTAGCAGGATAGGATCTCAGAAGAGATCCCATACTGTTTGGGTTTGTTTTTTAAAGCACACCCTGAATACTACAGTGGCCAGAGGAAAAAAAATTGTAGGTATCACTGATTTTCACTGTCTTATTATTGAAGTGTTTGGGATGGTTTAGTTTTAAGGAGGGATTTTTGTTTTGAACATTCAGAATGTTAAGTAATAGGTTTTCATTCTTAAATATTATTGACTTCACAGATTGTAAGACTGGAACCTTTGGGTTATGATTATTGAATAATTTTAAAAAGTATCCCATGGATTTTCCCACATGAATCCTGTATGCTCTAAAAGGAGCACATTTATCTCGCTCATGCTTCCTTTTATGATTTATATGTAGACATCTGAAACAGTGAATTTCAATCTGGAACTGGAAGAAAATTGCTGTATTATGACAGGAGTTGGACTTCACTCCCAAAACTATTTACATGGCCTTCAGCAGCTGAGAGCCACCTGAGTGCTAAGTACAGCATACATCTTTACTCATATTACAGCACAGTAACTGAATTTGTGTAAGATTCCCCATGGAAAGGGGAGCCATGCTGCAAATATTTTTACATATTTTGCAGAAGTAGTTCTGATGAGTGATTAATATCAGCCTTGAGAATTGTGTTACTCATTCATTGCAGTGCATTGGACGCTATTGCTTTCCGGCATTTCCAAAGGTCATTGGTGTCCATTTGTATAAACCCCATGAATTTCAAACTTACTCTCACCTGCTAATCCTTATCTGTGACCCAATATCCCACTGGGCAGACTGATGGGATAGATCCTGCTCCACACAATAGGTCCACAAGCACCTCTGTGCTGCCCCTCCCACCAAGTAAGTGCTTCCTCCCTAGGGTAACCAGATGTTGGGGGCTTTTTCCTTATATAGGCTCCTATTACCCCCCCCCATCCCAATGTTTTACACTTGCTATCTTGTCACCCTATTCCTCCCCATCCAGCTTGTTCCAGCAGACCAGAGTATCTCTACAGCTATAGAGAAGTCACAAATGTGAATTTCAAGTGTTAAGCTACTGAAAGCTAACTAGATTGCCTTGCATCTGAACAGTCAGCCTTAGGCACGGGTGGCATATTGGGTCACCCTAAAAATCATGTTTTTCTTTACAAATATATTTTCTGGTATCTCTGCTCCACCAGTGTGGACTAATAGGGTAAGTGTGACCATGCCTTTATCACTAGCATACAGAAGGGAGCAAATGACTAAGTCAGAATCACTAAACAGTTCTAATGAGCACCATCTGTGAAGTCACTTCTGTTCATACAATGTAGCATGTCTGACTTTAATACTTCATAATATTACTTCATAGATGCTGAGCACCCATAACTCCTACTGAACTCAATGAAGTTGCAGGCTTCCAGGATCCCTGCAAATCAGCCCCAAAATGTATCCAATTTGGCACTGAAAAATCAGTGGCCACTTTTGAAAATTTTGGACCCAAAGATGAGTGAAAACATTGAACAAATGTGGAAGATAAATAAAGACAGCCCCATAAGAGACACAAAGAAGAACATGCATTTGCTTCCAGGATAGCCAGCAAATTGAATGGGACTAGATGAACATGGAGGATGAACCATTCAGGCTGAAAAAAATGGTGGACACTTGATTTCTGTTAATGCCTCCTGCTTACTAGACTAGAATAGGAGTACTCTTTAAAAGAGTTGAGTTATTTAAATATTCCACATTTCTTCTGATCAGTATAAAAAATGCTGCATGCCATCTGAGGCTTTAGACATGATTAAAAACATGCAGAGGTTCTATCTGAACTGGAGATGACTGATTTTGCTATTCTGACTGAAATAAGTTCTAAAATGAATATGAAACCCCAAACTGTTTGATGGATTAGGGACGCCTGCTGTATCCCATAGACTTTCCAGAATAAAATAAAAAACCTAGAGAGATGTTGGGATGCTTTATTGCTATTGTAATATTCTAGATTAAATGAACTACTATCTATACAGAGCAGGAAACTGGATCAATTTCAACACAGCAGAGTGAGTGTGACAGTAGAACTGTCAACTGTATACCTATTAAAGGGTTTTTAAAAGTCTGTCTCATCATTTTAGGCAAAACAGTCTGTTATAGATATTACTAGAATCAATTTACCTACAATATTACTTTATTATGCAGTCTGATGAACAGTCATGTTTTAAAACTTAAAGAAGAGCAAGTCAAAGGAAGAAAGAAATGAAGTTGCTAAAGTAAAATAGTTACGGTATTCTGGGGAAGGGAAGGGGTCAAATTCTATTATAATCGGTAAATCTGGAGTAATTACAATAGCGTTGCTCCAGATTTTCACTGTTTTAACTGGAGTAAAATTTGGAGCATGATGTTGGATGAGTACTGCATGTAACAGAAGTAATGCTCAGAAACAGAGACCCCCCTGTAGCACCAAATTCTGCCCTCAATTACAGCAACTCAATGAACAGAATAAGAGCAGTTTCCTTACTACCTGGTTCCTCCATGAAAACATTCAGAAGGTTTTAGGTTTGTTCTGCACTGGAACAAAAATTTGAAACATTGAAACTTGTAGCAAACTGGTGTTGTCCTCTGATCAGCCCTATTATATTCCTATGTAACCTTACTATATGTTTGGAAAAGATGCATAGCTGAAGTTTCAAAAGGAATCTAATAGAATCCGGCCACCAACTCCTACTGAAATCCCATTAAATTGGGCCACCTAACTCGTACTAGCAAACAATCAAAACATTTGCAACAAAACCTCAAGCCACCACTACTGCTGTCCATCCTCTGCCTGCTGTGTGACTAGATGGGGCTTCAATCTCCCCTGTCACAAACACTACCATGAAGCAAAAATGTGAGAGAAGAGGGAAAACAGCATCTGATATTTTTATGAAATAGTGTTTAAGACGCATGATGATTTTGGATCTGCTGAAGAAACTGTCATTTCCCTGATGTCACTGGGGTTGCACTTGTGTGACAAGGCAGAACATGCTCTTCTTTATTATAACCTACTCCAAGACCATCCTTTACACAGAACAGTCTTGGTTTAGAAACTATTAATAGAGAATAACGGGAATCTCCTGTAGTATGCTTGAGAGAGCTTTTAGGAGAACACAGGGAATTAACATCCACAAGAATGGAGCAGTTTATGCAAAGCAGTTCAAGGAAGGGCAGGTGCTGACTTGGAAAATGAATCACAAGAATTATCTTAGCAATTTTAATGAAGCAGATTTAGTCAAAACTTTTACTTTCAAAACACAAAACATCTGCACAAAACACACACATAATCCTGCAAAGAATTACAATATTTTTAAATTTCAGAGATGCAATTCAAAAATACATGCCATTAATTTCAAAGGTAAAGACTTAAGATACACTAGTCTCATGAGAATGACGCACTCTACTGAAGAAGCTAAGCACCTGTGATGTGAATCTTTTGCCGTCTCTAAAATAGTGCTGACATTTACTCCTCCACAGGGTTTGTTTTTTGTTGGTCAATGCTCAGAATTAAACTGTTTACAACCAAAAGAAGCCCTCTGTTACAGACAGACAGGTACAGCGAGTTGCTAAGGAAACACATAAAATTGTTCAGGTTATAATATAAGCCTTCTTGCCAATGTGATGAACTAATTTATTGGCTTTACAAGGCAAAGTGGGGCATTTAATGAACAGAATAGAAGAAATTAGATTATTGCCATTAACTCTGTAGGTCTGGTGTTTTTATATAAAGGAATTAAGAGCACACCACCTATAGTGCTAACAGGAGGCATTGTGTGACTAATTCCCCATGTCCTATACTGAAAATCTATACTGAGAAGACAATCTGGTTATAAACTCCAAATAGAAAGAGAAAGGGAAGGAAATGTCAGAATGAACCTGAATTAGGGGAGAAAATTCTTCATATCCACCTTTCAGAATATTCAAGTTTATTCATATTCAGTATTGAATTCCCCTAACCCCCCTCCCCTACTATCACATCTCATGCAGAGCTACTCTTGACTTTATGCAGGGAACTAAGCATAGCTTAAGTGGGACAAAATCTTTCCCTGCCCAAACCTGAGGATACAGACTGCAGCTCAATCCTTGCATAGCCTTCTGCAGCCTGTGAGATAAAATAGTGGCTACTGACTCCTGACCACTTCCAGTGGCCTTTCTCTGGAAGCCTGCACCTGATGTGCTGGCATGCTAGCATAACTTACTGGTGAGTGTGTTACAGGTCCCCCTCTATGCCAGTACAGAGAGAGTGCAAGTATGTTACAGCCCCCAGCTAGCAACCCTTGGCTCTTTAGCTGAAGCAGCTCATGCTTTTAGCCCTGGAGGTCCCAGGCTCAATTCCTGGTGCGTCAGCCACAATGGCAGCTGTCACACTATCATGGTAAGAGACATAATGGAACACCCACCCTTCCTAGCCAGGAGTGTAGACACTCCTCTCCATAGCTGCTCTGCCTGTGCCCTCTCCCCACACCACGCACGGACTGTAGGTGCCTCCAGAGACATGCAAGACAAGGACCCTCCCACATCATGTCCCCACCTGTCTGCAGGAGGGCTGGCCTCTAACACCCAGACAATGCTGGTGAGAGCTGTGGCCAAAGCAGCCATCAGAGTTCTCAACTCCTTGCTCTCTTGCACTGAGGCAGTTATAAGCCCACCCCACCCCCTTCACTCCTACCACTTCCTTTGAAGCAACGCAGGAAGGGGAGGCAGAGCCAAACCACAGGCTGCATGCCCAGTCTCCTCTCCCCACTTCAGGGAGTAGTGAAAAGAAAACCCACCTTTGAGTGGGAGTGAGGTTAGCCAGACACACACAGCCCATGGTTCTGCTTTCTTTTCAGGGGTGCTTCAAAGGGGGGACTGTCCACCCCTAGAAGTTGAGAAGCTAAGGCAGTCCTCCCTGCCTCCAAGGTATAGAAACCAAAACCCTGGCAGCTCCAGCTCTCCCTGCTCACCTCCCCACTGGTGGCTATACTGGGATTTTGGGGCCCGGCAGATGGAGAGCACACTCCCAGACATGCAGATGTGGGATTGGTGAAGGACGGGTGGTCCTGGTCCCTTTTTCTGCTTCTCTCTCTGGAGGCACCTGTTCCCTCCTTCTCTGCATGCCAAACCCTAGCAGAAATGTTAACTTTGTAAATTACTAAATTGTGTCCATCAAATGTAATGCTGAATTAACATTGTTTCCAGATTGCATATGTAGTCATCAGTGACTGCAGGAAATACACGGGTTAAATAAGCTTCCTTTTCAATCAGTTCCATAATAAGTAAGATTGACATTAAAAAGCCGCTAGAGAAATCTTAGCGGAGAGATTTGTCAATCATGCCTACTTTCAGAGCAGGCGCAAGAACCGCAGGGCTAGATAAAAGTTCATCACCAGGCTTAAGAGGACTGTACAAAGACTTAATGCTCACACTGAGGGGTCTAAGGCAAAAACCAAACCATCAATGTTTTTCTTTCATCTCTCTCTCCACAGGTGGCCAGACATATTCATTTGACCTAGTGTGATATCATAGAGAAAACAAAATGCCTGGCTGCAGATCTTCTCTGTAGGAATATTGGAGAATAGGAATTGCTATGCTGCATCAGGACAGTGGCCCATCTACTCTGGTACCCTTCTCTGATTTTAGTCAGCACCTGATGCTTCAGCAGGAGGTGCAAGAAACCCCAAAATGGGACAGTTATGGAATAATCTGCTCATAGGAGAAAAGTTCTTTCTAGCCCTACTAGCGAGCATGTGGCTTATTCTCTGCAACATGAGAGTTTCTAGCTCTTCCAAAATTAAAAAAATCTGTCGCTGTAGCTTGTTATTTGTATAAGTGTCCAATGCTTTTGTAAACCTTGCTAAACTCTTGGATTTAATCCTCACACACACACACACACTTTTGTAAATCAGCCATATACAGCCAAAGGGAAAGTTTATATTCCTCCATGTATCACTATGACCGACATTTTTCAGGGGCTTTGCCAGTACCCTCGCAAACTGTGCTGTACATACATATCTCAGGCAGGACTCTCTTACAGAAACTCAGCACCTTCAAGTAAAACCCATGCATTTCTCTAAGAGATTTAAAAGGATACACATAATCCCTTCACGTCAGAGACTTGGCTGAACCACAAAGTTCAATTCAAGATGCACATCCAAATGTTCCCAAAGTTTGAGACAGTTCAGATTTGTGCTTTTGGCTCAGCCCCTTAGAGACACAAGACCTGCTACCTCATTTGCATTCAGAGCTGGATGCAAACCTCAAAGATCACGGGTATTGGATCAAGGATTTTGATCTGGGCCCATATTGATTGAAAACTGCATATATTTAATTCAGGGACTTAAAACCCCCACCCTGCAAAACATCTTTTTCTGAAACCTGGACATGTTCTGTACTGTGCATTCACTTTCCATGTTGTTGTTTAACTCTTAACATTGATCTTTATGCAAGAAGTTTAAGCGAAAATCCAAAGTGATTAAACAGCATGTGCAATATTAAATCATGGAAAATCACTTTTTTTTATTGATGGTACTTTGAAAAGAAAAAGAAAAGAAAAGAAAAAGGTTAAAGGCCTTACCTTGACAACAAACAGACATGCAGAGGCATGATGGAGAAAAGGCTGGAGGCAAGTTTACCAGGAACACCATGACTGATGCCCTATTCTTTAATTTACTCCTCCGGCACGGTCTTAAACACCAACTCCTTTAATAAAGTCTTGAGTACCTTAAAGGATTAAATGGCTATTTGCAGATTCTAAAATATTAGGCAAAATAATTTCGTGTTTTAGGACCATAAACTATCTCTTTCTTAAAGAGACAGTGCCCCCCGCCAAAAGTGCCAGTATTACCAGAGCAGGAGAATTTCTACCATATTACACCCTTCAATTACACTGATATTTGTCAGTGGTTCTTGCTGTAGGAGAGGCTAACAGATAGAATTCTATCTCTGAACTATTGGGCATAATTGCTTACACCTTGTAATTTTACCTGCACTAAAGAGAAAGGATAGTCAGAGCAAGGTTTCCATTGTCTATCACTTGGCACGAGAGACCGAACTGCTGGGCTCTACCTTTAATGTTGCTGTTTTGGCTGTGAATACTAAACCATTCCTGAGATCAACAGAAAAACCCTGCAAGGAGGGAAGGATTTTGGATTATTTCATTTAGTTATGATTCTCTGTCTGTAGCAAAGAAAAATCAGGACAGAGACATCTGCAGGTGTCAGGCTCAGGCACTGTGGCATGATATGAGTTCTGAATAAAATATTGGCAGGTTATTCATTGGCACCTAAAGCACAGACTGCCAGCACCACATCTGTTTCATGCATTTAATCTGTAACTAGTCTGCAACCAATACTGAGCTGTTGGCTAATCATTTATTAATCCCACGGTATGATTACTTGCAGGATGTCAACTGATAGCAAGTTTCATTCTAGAATTACAATCATTCTGAAAAATCATAGAGTTCAACTCAAAGCTACACTATTGGTTGAATCCTCAGGGACACTGCCATTAATGTTCAACCACCTGTATCTGTACCAGGCTGGAAGCATAAAGCCTGAAAAGTCTTCTGTCCGCACTTGCATAATGAACCCAGACAGTGAAGTAACTTGGCGATTCAGGATTGCATTAGATGCCAATATGCCTTGTGCTGAGTCAGTTAGGAATGCCACATTTTCATTACCTGAAATGACTGAATACTCAGTTTGTTCAGTAAGACCATAAGGACTGTATCAAATACTGGCATCAAGTATGTATTCTAGACATGACCTTCCCTGACTGGTATTTATAATATTGTACCTTTGCTCAATATTTCATGGGTATACTACGCACATCTTGTACCAGCACTGCCACTCTACAGTGGTCTGTATACTAGTCACGCTCATTCAAAACAAAAAGTAATTTACTGAGCGACATGGCCCCCACTCAGAGACCCCCATCTTCAATAAGCAACTACATAAGATATCCCCAAACATTTTATAATTAAACTAAGCCACCTCCTTTCCACAATTACAAGAGCTCCATCTGGCACAAAGTCTGGGGCCTGGTCTACACTAGGCGTTTATGTCGAATTTAGCGCCGTTACATCGAATAAACTCTGCACCCGTCCACACCATGATGCTATTTAGTTCGACATAGAGGTCTCTTAAATTCGACTTCTGTACTCCTCCCCAATGAGGGAGTAGCGCTAAATTCGACATGGCCATATCGAATTAGGCTAGGTGTGGATGGAAATCGACGCTAATAGCTCCGGGAGCTATCCCACAGTGCACCACTCTGTTGACGCTCTGGACAGCAGTCCGAGCTCGGATGCTCTGACCAGCCACACAGGAAAAGCCCTGGGAAAATTTGAATTCCTTTTCCTGTCTGGGCAGTTTGAATCTCATTTCCTGTTTGGACATCGTGGCGAGCTCAGCAGCACTGGCAACGATGCAGAGCTCTCCAGCAGAGATGGCCGTGCAATCCCAGAATAGAAAGAGGGCCCCAGCATGGACTGATCGGGAAGTCTTGGATCTCATCGCTGTGTGGGGCGATGAGTCCGTGCTTTCCGAGCTGCGATAGAAAAGACGGAATGCAAAGATCTACGAGAAGATCTCTAAAGCCATGGCAGAGAGAGGATACAGCCGGGATGCAACGCAGTGCCACGTGAAAATCAAGGAGCTGAGACAAGGCTACCAGAAGACCAAAGAGGCAAACGGACGCTCCGGAGCCCAGCCCCAGACATCCCGTTTCTACGAGGCACTGCATTCCATCCTAGGTGCGGCCGCCACCACTACCCCACCAGTGACCGTGGACTCTGAGGATGGGATATTGTCCACGGCCGGTTCCTCGGACATGTTAGCGGACGGGGAAGATGAGGAAGGAGATGAGGAGGATGAGGCAATCGACAGCGCTTGCAACGCTGATTTCCCCGACAGCCAGGATCTCTTCATCACCCTCACAGAGATCCCCTACCAACCGTCCCCAGCCGTTAACCCGGACACAGAATCAGGGGAAGGATCAGCCAGTAAGTGTTTTAAACCTCTAAACATTTATTTTTAACAGAACAGGAATTTTAACAATACCAACAATGGGTTTCTCATGATTAGTTTGCCCTAGGCGCTTAACGTTTCAGTCCCTGGCAGTGCAACTATTAAAAACAAATCTAACAATGTCCGGTTTTGCATGATTGTTCTGCCCAAGCCGCTCTACTGTTTAGTCCCTGCCAGTGCAGCTACAGTAAAATGCGGTCTACATGTCCGGGGATAGAGCAGAAATCCTCCTGGGACATCTCGACGAAGCTCTCCTGGAGGTAATTGGAAAGCCTTTGCATCAGGTTCCTCGGGAGAGCGGCCTTATTGGGTCCTCCGTGGTATGAAACGTTTCCACGCCAGGAGACCATCAGGTACTCCGGGATCATTGCTCTGCAGAGCATGGCAGCATATGGCCCTGGTCTTTGCAGGCTTTCCCTAAGCATTCTTTCTTTATCTCTGTCTGAGATCCTCATCAGGGTGATGTCGCTCATGGTGACCTGCTTTGAATTAGGTAGGGGAATGTTAGTATTGGGACTGCTTGCCCGTTCCTTTACAGAACTGTAACCACCGGTTTACAGTCACACGGTGGAGGCGGCAGAGGGGCGGCATACAGGGATCTTTCCCTGGGACAGCCGCGAGGGGGTGGGACAGGGGCAGAGTTGATGCTTGCCGGATTGCTGGCAGCAGGGACTAGCATTGCTTTCAATGTGAAAGGAGGCCAGTGCTACTATTAAAGTTTTAAGCAGCCACAAGTCTACGGCTTACCATGTCTGCCTGCTACACAAATTCCGGTGTCCTGCCCCGCTTCTCAAATCGGCAGTGCAAGACCCCAGGCACTGAATGCGAGGGCCGAAAATTCGACCTTGTCCTGAGTGCGCATGTGATAGGTACAGTGCATGGTCTTGTTCACAGAGAAAGACTATGTTCTTTGTTCACAACGAAATTTATCTTTCTGAGGAATTCACTCCCTTTTTCCCATTCCCACAGCCACATCTGCGACTGTCTCCCAACACAGCCTGGCATCACACTCCCAGAGGCTAGCGCAGATTAGGCGGAGGAAGAAGAGGACGCGGGAGGACATGTTCTCGGAACTAATGGGCTGCTCCCGAGCCCAGGCAGCACAGCAGACCCAGTGGAGGGAGAACTTGTCCCAAATGCACCGGACACACATGGAACGTGAGGAGAGGTGGCGGCAGGAAGACCAGCAGGCGACTCAAACGCTGCTTGGACTAATGAGGGAGCAAACGGACACGCTCCGGCGCCTTGTGGATGTTCTGCAGGAACGGAGGCAGGAGGACAGAGCCCCGCTGCAGTCTATCAGTAACCGCCCTCCCCCGCCACCAAGTCCCATACCCCCCTCACCCAAAGTCCAAAGAAGGAGGGGCGGCAGAGTCCGTGAAAACTCTCACTCCACCCCTGCAGACTGCTCTACTACTAGAAGGCTCTCATTCCCCAAAATTTGACAAGTCCTTTCCTTCCCGCCTCACACAAGCCCCCGTCCAAGTTTCACCCCCCCAGTTTCATGTGTAGTTGCTAATAAAATGTACGTTTCTGTTAATTACTGTTTCCATCATGTTCTTTTGGAGGAGAGTCTGTCTGAAGGGGGGGAAGGGGGTTGGTAATTGGACAGGACAGTCACCTTTACCAGGGTACACAGGCGGGGGCAGGTCCAGCAGCAGGGCACATACACAGTGCAGTGACTAGTTACCCTGGTCAGTCTGGGAGGTGGTTTTCATGTTCTGTGGGGGGGGGGGTTGCTCTGTGACTTTGTGGCGGGGGAGGGCAGTTACAGATCTTATGCAGCGGTCCTTATCCTGGATCACAGAGCCACGCAGCAGGGGATCTGTAACCCTCCTCCCCCTGCCACAAAGTCACATAGCCCCCACATACACGCAGTCCCGATCAGGAGGGCTGGCAGGATCCGTTGAAACAACCAGTCCACCAGTGCGGAGCCTGTCATTCCTGGAGTTTAGAAGCGTCATTTGCATCAGTACAGTACACCCGCTCCCCACCACAGTCTGCGTCCCAGGTTTAAAACATTCCCGCGAAAACAGTAATAAAGAAAACGGTGTCCATTAACAAAATAGAAGTCATTTTATTTTTAAACGTGTGTTGGAAGGGGGTGAAGGGGGTATGTAACTGGAGAGGATACTGAACATTTAGTGGGTAAAGAAAGGGGGGCAGGTTCAGCTTCTCTGTACACAAACTTAAAAGTCACTGGTTACCCTGTTCACTGTGGAACCTAGCTTTCAGAGCCTCCCGGATGCACAGCGCGTCCCACTGAGCTCTTCTAATCGTCTGGCTGGGCGTAATCAGAAGCCAGGCTATTTGCCTCAACCTCCCACCCCGCCATAAAAGTCTCCCCCTTGCTCTCACAGAGATTGTGGAGCACACAGCAAGCTGTTATAACAATGGGGATATTGGTTTCGCTGAGATCACAGCGAGTCAGTAAGCTTCTCCATCTCCCCTTGAGATGGCCAAAAGCACACTCCACCACCATTCTGCACTTGCTCAGCCGGTAGTTGAAGAGTTCTTTTTCAGTGTCCAGGGCGTCAGTATAGGGCTTCATGAGCCAGGGCATTAGTGGGTAGGCTGGGTCCCCGAGGATGACTGTAGGCATCTCCACATCCCCAAGAGTTATTTTGTGGTCCTGGAAGTAAATACCTTCCTGCAGCCGTCTAAACAGACCAGAGTTCCTGAAAACGCGAGCGTCATGAACCTTGCCCGGCCATCCGACGTTGATGTTTGTAAAACGTCCCCGATGGTCCACCAGTGCTTGCAGCACCATTGAAAAGTAGCCCTTTCTGTTAATGTACTGGCTGGCCTGGTGGTCCGGTCCCAGGATAGGGATGTGAGTTCCATCTATAGCACCACCGCAGTTTGGGAATCCCATCGCGGCAAAGCCATCTATGATGGCCTGCGCGTTTCCCAGGGTCACTACCTTTGAAAGCAGTACCTCAATGATTGCGTTGGCTACTTGCATCACAACAACCCCCACGGTAGATTTGCCCACGCCAAAGTGGTTCGCGACTGACCGGTAGCTGTCTGGTGTTGTAAGCTTCCAGAGGGCTATGGCCACTCGCTTCTGGACAGTCGGGGCTGCTCGCATCCGGGTGTCATTGCGCTTCAGGGCAGGGGACAGCAACTCACAAAGTTCCAGAAAAGTCCCCTTCCGCATGCGAAAGTTTCGCAGCCACTGGGATTCATCCCAGACCTGCAGCACTATGCGGTCCCACCAGTCCGTGCTTGTTTCCCGGGCCCAGAATCGCCGTTCCACAACATCCACATGACCCATTGTCACCGTGATGTCCTCGGCGCTGGGTCCTGTGCTTTCTGACAGGCCTGTGCTACTCTCAGACTTCAGGCCCTCACCGCGGTGCCCTAGCCTCCTCGCCTGATTTATCTGCATCTGCCTCTGGGAAAGGTGGATCATAAGCTGCGAGGCGTTGACAACGGACACAACTGCAGCGATGGTCGCAGCGGGCTCCATGCTCGCAGTGCTGTGGCGTCCACGCTGTCACTGACCAGAAAAGTGCGCGAACTGATTTCCCGCCGGCGCTTTCAGGGAGGGAGGGAGGGCGGTAGTGACGGACGGACGGATGACAGTTACCCAAAAGCACCCTCGACACATTTTTTTACCCAGAAGGCATTGGCGGCTCGACCCAGAATTCCAATGGGCAGCGGGGACTGCGGGAACTGTGGGATAGCTGCCCACAGTGCACCGCTTCCAATGTCGACGCTTCCCCCGTTAGTGTGGACTCACAAAGTCGAATTACTGTCCTTAGTGTGGACACACACGTTCGACTTTGCAATATCGATTCCACATATTCGATTTAAGTGAAATCGAACTACTCTCATAGTGTAGACATACCCTGGGTGATCAGCACTCTCTCCTAGGAGACCAGCTTAACTACTTTGTACAACATTGACCCTGAGGAACAACACTATATACACACAGCTTATGTACAGGAAACTTTGCATAGTTCATGACATTGCTTTATGGCTTTAGACAAACATCTGATAGAAAAGTAACATGTATTATAACTGCTATTTTAAGAGTAAACCCCAGAGACATTAATATTTCAGCTACAAGTGACTTTTTATTCATTAACATTTATATTTATTATGTGCCAAGTATTTTGTAAACAGTAAAGTAGTTATACTATTTAGTCTTCTATGGGAGT
Source organism: Terrapene triunguis (assembly GCF_002925995.2). Classification (NCBI taxonomy): domain Eukaryota; kingdom Metazoa; phylum Chordata; order Testudines; family Emydidae; genus Terrapene; species Terrapene triunguis. The sequence continues at coordinate 13,821,140 of NW_020664389.1, forward strand.
CTCTACAGTTTTTCAAGTAAAATTTTCATTTTTTCAAAATTTTCAAGTAATTTTTCCTTTATTATTAAAAGACCACCTCTTATAAGAGATCAGTTCTTGTTAGGCCCTTGGATAGCCACTTAATACAGGCTTCACTGTATTTCTGACTTCAAAAACAGGCAACTTACTTTCATTGCAAGTTTCCCTGTGTTAGGGTGTTTATGGCAAGGTATGAAGGGAAAAGACCATGTTTGGATTTCCGTGACACTGTTCTTTCCAAGTCATTCTAGAATGACTATGGATTTTGTTTGAAGAGCTCTTCTGACATTAACTTTTGGGACTGCATCAGTTCTAGCCTATGAGCCTAACTCTGCTCTCAGTTACACCAATGTAAATCCATAATAACGTCAGTGGAATTACAGTGGATTTACACTAGTATAAATGAAACCAGAATTTGGCCCCATGAGTTTAGATGAAATTAAATTGTAACTCCAGCTAAATCCCTAATATAGATTTTTGTGTAACATTGCTTAGAAGATACATAAGGCTGCACAGAGTCAACAGCTGGTACAGAAGTAATATGAGGACAGATAGTCTCTCATTTCTCTTAGAGATAATTGAACAGAGAACATAAGAATGGCAATACTGGGTCAGACCAATGGTCCATCTGGCTCAGTATCCTGTCTTCTGACAGTGGCCAAAGCCAGGTGCTTCAGAGGGAATGACCAGAACAGATAATCAAGTGATCCATCCCTGCTGCCCCTTCCCAGCTTCTGGCAAACAGAAATCCTTTTATGTCATCCCATAGGAAGGGGGCATGTACTATGCAAGTGCTGAAACAGGCTGTTTCCTTTGGCCAATGTCTCAAGCTCTTCAGATTTAGGACTGATTTGCCAAATGCTCCTCTAATATTAAATTAAAATACATATTGATAGTTTATCCAAAAAACTCACCTCAGGATAAAACTCTGTACTTGCCTCACTATCGCTTTCCTCAGGCAAAGTCCAAATAAATAACTTTGACTGTGCCCTAAACATTAACTTTAGGTTCTGCTGAACCTATGGAATTGGAGAAACTACGTCTAGAGTTGAGGGCCTTTAAACCTCGTGAGCATCCCAACTGACCTGAGCTGTAGAGATGGCACACGGGGAGAGAGGCAATTTCTCAAGTAGCTATTGTAGCATCCCAAGCCACAGAAGACTTCACAGCTCAACATCAATACTTTGAATTGCACCCCCAAATAAAATAAGAAGCCAGTATAGATCTCAGAGAGCCTATACAATTTGCTCTCTAGGGCTAATACTGCTGAAATAAACAAGCAGTCACATTCTGCACCAGCTCTAGGTTCTGATTAATCTTCCAGAGTAGTCTGTAGGGCCTGAAACCACAGGATCAGACCCATCAGCCACATTTGTTGAAACAAATCAATTTTGAAACAGATCCGCCCCCAACACAGCAAGACCTATCAGAAGGGTAGAACTCCAGGATGCCCACTAAGGACTTCACTATTGATAACCATTTTACAGAGGTGCTGAGATACTCTAGTGATGGGTGGCAGTATAAAACCAATAGACAGACAATGCTGAGATTATAAAGGAAGGGATATTTACTGTCAGGCTCACACATCAGAAAGGAATTGCTTACAATCAGCTGATAAAATGCACTGATGCTATGTGTGAACACAGGAGCTGTAGAATGATCCAGAAGTAATTCCAGACAGAGAACCTCAACAACAAATGATGAGTAAACCCCCTTTATAATGGGGCCTGATACCATGCCCACCACATCTTCCAGGTAGTTTTATTATTATTATTATTATACAAGAAACAAAACTAGGCTCAAAGACATGAAACACATGTACCATAACTCTTAGTGCCATCTATGTTTGCAGAGCTGAGACTATATATGTGTTTTTACAGCTGGTGGGAAAGTGTTGAAGGGACTTTTAAATTGTATCAGTCACATGACTGGTGATTTAAGCAGAGATTTTCCAATTTGCCTAAGAGATGCAGGATCATAGTTGCCACTGAAAGTAAATGGGACTTGGGTTCCTAACTCCCTTAGATGCTTTTCAAAATCTCCCTCTAAATGATGCATGGTCGGGCAAGAGGAAGGAAAAGTGCTGCTGTTTTGGACTATCTGTGCTTTAACTTCTATACGATTGTATTTATAAATCTCAAGGGCACCCATTGGTTTGGATGGACACGCTTTGATATGGAGTTTCTTACAGACCAAAATCTAAATAAAATAAATAGCACTGGTTTCCAGCTTAACAGACCATAGCAGTCAGTCATTTAAGCTTGCTGTATAGTCCAGCATCCTAACTCACTTTATAGTCACAGTATATTACCGTATATCCCACACTATATGCCACATTGCTGCTTTTCAATACTATTGAAGTTAACAGGTAGAGCAGCTGTACAACTAAAGCACCCTGACAGCTATTCATGCTGAAAAAAAATCAGGAAAAGTTGAAGTCCAAGGTATGTTTTCTGTGGAAATCAGACATAATAATCATTGCATGCTTTGTTCAAGTGGATGTGATTCTCTTGTTTCCTTCCCTGCTAATGTCAATCTGGGCCTTAGTAATGGATTCAGTACAAAAGCAGAAAACGGGAGCTAATTTTGTTGGCATCCTTCTCAGCATGACACTGTTACAGATGAAAGCCCCCTGCTTTAACAAGGGGAAAAAAATAAGTTTCCTTCTGTAAGCAAACCCCCCTGCCAATTTTCTTTATATGCAATAAATAGATCATTCATGAGCTAAAAAAATAAAGCTTCCTAGCTTGGAAAGAAATCACATCAATATTTAACGCTCTGCCTGGCTTCCTGTTTGGTAGGTGTATCACTTACCAGTTGAAAGGAGAGATATTTGTTAGCATGCTTTAATTTAAAGGCATGCTGTCTGGAAACAGCAGGATTTATTCCAAGTTAAGGAGTTCTCCAGCTCATATCAGGGTTCTTCACTAATGAGGTCAGTAAATCTGCTGTCACCAGTTCTATTAATGCACACCTTTCTAGATTACTTTTAATAACTGGATTCCCAAAGAGCTATCCAGACTATGCTTTGCTTGCTCATAATTGCTGGAGCCAAGTCTGCTCCATTGCAGCCAATAAAGTTAGGTATTGAGTTTAATGAAAGCAGCAGGATTGGGCCCCATAGGACTTACTCTAAATATCTGCCTTTAAGAAAAACATTCATTGAATTAGATTTCTACAAAAACTTTCAGACACAAGTTCACATTCACTTTGTCTTTAAAGGGATAACCCTGTTCTCATCAACACGTAACTTGCATAACAATTTTGAGATGCATAAAACCTGTGGTATTGGGAATTGTACCTTTACGTCACTTAGGCCACATCTACACTAACGAACTTACAGCAGCAAAGCTGTACGGATGCAGCTGCGCCGCTGTAAGATCACTCATGTAGCCACTTTATGCCGACGGGAGAGAGTTCTTCCGTCGACATAACACCACCTCAATGAGCGGCGGTAGCACATAGCGCTGTGCACACTACCACATATGCTGGCAAAATTTATATTGGTCAGGGGGATTTTTTTTCCCCCACACCCCGAGCAACATAAGTTTCACCAACATAACTGGTAGTGTAGACATGGCCTTAGTGTCAGAGACAGAAAGTTTGGGGAGGGGTGCTGCAAAATACTATGTTTTATTATGCAGAGAGAGTTGGGAAACTATGACACTGAATAATGAGGATCTCCTTGCATGCACCTTGGATGCAGAGCAATTCCTGAGCACCACAGAATGTAAAACATCAGATGCAAAATTAAGAGAGAATTCACAGTTGCATGAAAGTAAGAGAATACACTTCTTGAGATCCAAAACTCTTCATAAAAAAGTATGGTGGCAAGATTCAGAAATGGAAGTGTCTACTTTGGATGTCAATTTTTGGTTACTCAGTTTGAGGACACCTTTAAAGGGGCCTGATTTCCAGAAAGTGCAAAACACCCACCCTTTGAAAATCTGGTTATCTTAACGTATCTCAAGGTGATTACTCAAAAATCATTCACTTTTCAAGAGTTAGGCCCATACTTTATTATTTATACACACTTGAAGGACAGAGGACAGATTAACACTAAGAACACGAGTAAATCAGAGAAGGAATATTACCATTGCTATGCATACAAGACTGCACTTGCCTGGACAGTTATTTTGTCTCTCAAACCAGAGGGCATGTGCACATACACATGTGCGCACTCAATCCCAGGGTTTACATGCATTGCATGTTTTCTTTTTTAAAGAGATTACACTTGGTTAGGCAGAAAGGAAAAAATCCTTCCTGGAAAACAAATAGTTTATATATTTGCAACACAGGACCAAGTTGTCAGACATGGGCATGCAAGATGACCCTGAAATAAATGCACAGACAGAATGGGCAATTGTACAGCCAAAACCCCTTTTTCCATACACAATCATTAATTTTCCCATGTGCAAATGCAGGGTTATTAGGCACAAGTAGAGCTGGGTGAACTTTTTCAGACAAATCATTTATTCACTGATAAAAGAAGTTTCAATCAACCCCAAAACTTCATAAATTTGGCATGAATTTGCCAAAAAAATTCGGCCCAATTTTTTAAAAAAACTTAGATACCAGAAGGTGGTGCCAGCCTCCTTATAACCGTTAGCCATGGGGTTAGAGCACTTACCTGAGATGTGGGAGACCTGTATTTAATTCCTCACTCTGCCTGATGTGGAGAAATGATTTGAATTTGGGTCTCCCACATTGTCCTGTCCTAGCCCTAGTCACTAGTCCAAGCCACTTCTCTACAGGGTATTCTGGGGCACATCTCTCAATCTCTCCTATTGAAGCTATTTCATTTCCTATAAATAATTAGTCATGGGAGAAGGGACTTGAACTTGTATCCCCAACATGCAAGGTGAGTGCTCTAACCACCAGATCACAGAGTAACTCTCACTCTCTTTCCTTGGCCCGATCACTATGAATTGCACTCTCCTGCTATGTAGGAGACCCAATATTACCACATCCACCTCTCCAATACCCTGGGACTAGTGTGGCTATAACAACACTGCAAACAACCCTGGAACTTCTGGGCCCTGGACCTTACAGTTCTAAACTACAAGCAGATACAATATTGAACAAAACAGGGGGGGGGGGAACAGAGGAGATGATGGTAGATGCTTCATGGATTATGGAGGTCTTCAATCTTTAAGGAAGGAAGGGAGAGATCAGTGGCTTTTATATTCTGCTTTATCAGCTCCCTTTCCTCATGTATTCTCAAGTCAAACCAACTGACGGTTTGACACTAGATATTTTCCTACGGGGAGAAGCAAGTTGAGAAAAAGTCATACTCAGATTTGCCTTTCACTGCTTTTCAGCTGTCCTCACCAACGTTGTACTTGGCTGCAGTTGCTGTCATTAGGTTCTTGTAACTTACGGGTACAGCATTGCTCCATGAATTACTGGGGATTAGGTGACATCCAGTTTGTGAACTGGGTAATTTCTCATACTGGCTTGCAGTGTGATTAAATCAAATCTTCGTACTATAAGTACAAGATCCACACATCTGGTACACATCTATATTGCAATTGAGAGGGGTGACTGCAGCACATATAGACAGACAGGCAATAGCAGGCTGCTCCAGTATGCACCCAGGGTCCCAGGTGGGTGGAACTAGCCTCTGCAAGTACAGCTTCATTGCTATTGTTAGTCAAGATAGCTAGCTTTGATCTAGCTAGATCAGGTATGTCTACATTGCAGCAATCACAGACATACACCATAGAGGCAAACTCAGCAGTGACATAATAATTGTGTAAAAAAAGCATTAGATGCAAGCTGGTTAGAACGTGTGTACCTGATTGGCAAAGCAGTATCATTTACACTAGCTTGCTACACAGAGGATGTGTAAAAGATACAATTTGGTATGTTCTGGGATAATGTGACTGCAAATAACAGGAATGTAGCATGCAAAGGGGAAGCAGATGTTTTGTCTTCTATCCTCCAGTCAATTGCTTTTTCCACAATCCTCCCCTACTGCTCCAATACCAGGCAAATTAGTTCTAACTATAGTAAAGAACAGAATGATCAGACATGTAGATGATCATAATATGTAGGAGAAGAGTCAACATGGCTTTTATAAAAGGGAAATCATTCTTCAAGGGGATCAAATAAACATGTGGACAAGTGCATTTGGACTTTCAGAAAGCCTTTGACAAGGTCCCACACCAAAGGCCCTTAAGCAAAGTAAGTGGTCATGGGATAAGAGGGAAGGTTTTCTCATGGATCAGTAAGTGGTTAAAAACTAGGAAACAAAGGTTAAGAATAAATGGTCAGTTTTCATAGTGGAAAGAGGGAAATAGTGGGATCCCCCAAGGATCTGTGCTGTTGAACATATTCATAAATGATCTGGAAAAAGAGAAAAACAGTGAGGTGGCAAAGTTTCCAGATGATACAAAATTATTCAAGGTACTTGTGGGTCACAGAAACCCCTCTGGGACTGTCACATGATGTGCCTAGACTACCTCTGAGCCTGTTTTCCCTGCCAGCTTGGGACTTCAGTACCTTGCCTGGTTTGAGCCAGACACGCTTGCCTGCTGCAAACACAGATCCATGTCTGAACCATGTCCCCCACAAGTTGCAGGCTTAACTGAAAACAGCATAAGAAGTGCTCCTGTCTCCAGCACTCAGATGCCCAGCTCCCAATGGGGTCCAAACCCCAAATAAATCCGTTTTACTCTGTATAAAGCTTATACAGGGTAAACTCAAATTGTTCGCCCTCTATAACATTGATAGAGAGATATGCACAGCTGTTTGCCCCTTCCCCCAAGGTATTAATACATACTCCGGGTTAAGTAAAAAGTGATTTTATTAAATACAAAAAGTAGGATTTAAGTGGCTCCAACTAATAACAGACAGAACAAAGTAAATTACCAAGCAAAATAAAATAAAACACGAAAGTCTAAGCCTAATACAGTAAAAACTAAATGCAGGTAAATCTCACCCTCAGAAATGTTCCAATAAGCCTTTTTTTTTTTTTTTTTTTTTTTTTAAAACACACAAGCTAGACTTCCTCCTAGTCTGGGCCCAATCCTTTTGCCAGCTCAGGTGGTAACTAGGGGATTTCTCATGACTGCAGTCCCCTTTGTTCTGTTCCACCCCCTTATATATCTTTTGCACAAGGCGAGAATCTTTTGTCCCTCTCTGAGTTCCCACCCCTCCTACTAAATGGAAAAGCACCGGGTTAAAGATGGATTCCAGTTCAGGTGACATGATCACATGTCACTAAGACTTCATTGCCCACTTGCCAGCACACAGGTATACAGGAAGACTTACAAGTAAACAGAGCCATCTACAGTCAATTGTCCTGGTTAATGGGAGCCATCAAAATCCCAAACCACCATTAATGGCCCACACTTTGCATAATTACAATAGGACCTCAGTTATATTTCATATTTCTAGTTTCAGATACAAGAATGATACATTTATACAGATAGGATAAACACACTCAGATTATAAGCTTTGTAATGATACCCTACAAGGAGACCTTTTGCATGAAACATATTCCAGTTACATTATATTCACTCATTAGCATATTTTCATAACATCATATGGAGTGCACCATCACCGTAGTTAAGTCCAAAGCTGACTGCAAAGAGTTACAAAGGGATTTCAGAAAACAGTGACTGGACAACAAAATGGCAGATGAAATCGCATGTTGATGAATGCAAAGTAATGTATAATGGAAAACACAATCCCAACTATACACAGAAAATAATGGGATCTAAATTAGCCGTTACCACTCAAGAAAGATCTTGGAGTCACTGTGAATAGTTCTCTGAAAACATCTGCTCAATGTGTGGCAGCAGTCAAAAAAGCAAACAGATCATCATCAGGAACCATTAGAAAGGGGATAGATAAGACGACAGAAAAGACCATAATGCCACTATATAAATCCATGGTACGCCCACATCTTGAATACTGAGTGCAGTTCTGGTCACCCCATCTCAAAAAAAAAAAAAAGATGTATTAGAATTGGGAAAAGTACAGACAAGAGCAACAAAAATGACTAGGATATGGGACAGCTTCCATATTAAGAGAGATTAAAAAGACTGGAATTGTTCAATTTAGAAAAGAGAACTAAAGGGGGATATGATAGAGGTCTATAACATCATGAATGGTGTAGAAAAAAAGTGTTATTTATCCCTTCACATAACACAAGAAGCAGGTGGTAACCCAATTAAATTAATAGGCAACAGGTTTAAAACAAACAAAAAGGAAATACTTCTGTACACAACGCACAGTCAACCTGTGGAAGTCATTGCCAGGGGACGTTCTGAAGGCCAAAGTATAACTGGGTTCAAAAAAGAAATTAGATAAGTTCATGGAGAATAGGTCCATCAATGGCTATTAGCAAAGATGATCAGGGATGCAACCCCATGCCCTAAACCTCTGATTGCCAGAAGCTGGGACTGGACAACAGGGGATGGATCACTTGATAATAGCCCTGTTTTGTTCATTCCCTCTGAAGCATCTGGCTCAGTTTTCTGTCTTCCAACAGTGGCTGTTGTCAGACAGACCATTAGTCTGACTCATTCTTATGGTAACTGAAGTTCACCCCGGTGTACAGGGGCTGCTCAAGGCCTCTACCCATTTTATGGACGGAAGTAGTGCATAGGCCTTGTGCAGATTCTTTGCACAGAAATATTGCTCTTATTGAATTCCAAACCGATGCAAGTTCCATGACTGCCACTTCCATTCATCTTATTACCTGCTTTCACCTGAAGTCACCTTTAGATTTGGCCCATTGACTTCAATGAGATTTGCACCCACTTCCTTCAGGCATAGTGCATTTGGGCCATACAAGGGAAGTAATTAAAATAGGTGAACCAGAAAGATATTACAGTCATTGGACTTTACAATAATTTTGTCCCATATTTGTCCTCATTGAAATATGTGTCAGAAATCTAAGAGCAGGGGAAATGAAAATGAACATGAGCTTCCAGTGCAATGCTGTAGCTACGAAGACTAACGTATAAGCAAAGGAATACAGAGTAGAAGGAAGGTGTTATTACCACTGCATACAGCTTTAGTTAAACCATGACTGGAGTACTGTGTCCAGTTCTGGTGTCTACATTTCAGAAAGGGTGTTGGAAAGGGTTCAGAGAAGAGCTACAAGAATGATTCAAGGTCTAGAAAGTCTGCCGTACAGACAAGGCTAAAGCTCAATCTCAATCTCAGTTTGTCCAAGAGAAGGAAGAGGGATGGATAATCATAGTCTATAAGTATCTACATTGGGGAAAAGTTTCTGGTAGAAGGGTTTTTAGTTTAGCAGAAAAACAAGATCCAATGGCTAAAAATTGAAGCTAGACAAATTCAGGCTAGAAATAAGCCGCACATTTTTTAATAGGGTAATTAGCCATGAGAACATCTTACCTATGGATATGGTGGATTCTCCATCATTTGAAGTTTTTGCATCAAGACTGGAAGTCTTTCTAAAAGCTACACTGTAGCTTAATCGGAGGTTGTGGCCTTGATGCAGGAATCTCATGGTGAAATTCTATGCGATGCAGAAGGCCAGACTAGATTATCACAATGTTCTCTCTGGCTTTAAGAGTCTAAGAAAATTCCACAATTTAATAAAACATGAAGGGCTTCAAACCCAGGCCTGTAGCCGTGAGTTCAGAGACCAGCATTCCCCTAGGCAGTCTTTTATCCTATTCCTGAAGCTGCTGCTTCTGCCCCCTTCCTGGAGCACCTGTGTAAGCAGCAGCATTAACCCCTCGTTTTCCAGAGACAGGGAACTGCCTCTACAGCCTGTCACAGTAACCTAAAGCCTTCTTTCGACAATAATATCCGGAGAGGTGGTACCAGAACAGCTCGATACCAGCATATTCCCCAAACATAAACAGGAACACACTGACCCACAAAGAGTGACAGATATGAGAGGTGGAAGTTTCCGCCTTATGCAGTGAATACACCAAATGTTCAAGGCTGGAATTGTCAAGGGAACCTAAAACAGTCAGCTACCCAACTCCCTCAGGCTTCTTTGAAAAAAAATCTCAGCCCAGGTAATCAGAAAACTCCATAAAAGCCTCTGTTCCTTTTTGCCACTGGACTACCATAGACAGATTGTCAAAAACACTCAGTTCTCCATAGGAGCTGCTAGTTGATGTGCATTTTTGAGAATCTACCCGCTATTTCTCAATGCTATCTTCAAAAATATCAGAGGTCCTGGTCTAAGAGTGGTAGAATTGAGAGGTCCCACCTTGAGACAGGTAAGGGCAAGAGCGCCTAACAGGGTTCATTCAGAGGCACAAGAAAGAGGACAGACATGCAGCTAGCCCCGTAACTGTGACGTATTGGTGACATGCTAGTAACAAATCCAAATACTGTATTCATAATCTATTAAAGAGCATCTCATAATAACCACAACATTCCACTTAAAGAGTGGAGGAGAAGGGGAGGTTTCGGAGGAGGGGATGAAAATACTGATGGGAGCAATGGGTGAAAATATAATAGAGAGTAAGGCAGGATGAAAAATAAATAGAAGTCATGGTGGAGAAAGGAAAGGAGAGAATTTTGACTAAAAAAGTTACAAAAAAAACTAGATCAGGTTGGGCTTCTAGTTAAAAATAAAAACGGAAAACGGAAAACTGTTCCTGAAGGGGGATATTTGCATTAATTTACTTCTATTTTTAGCACTTACAAGCATGTATCCACAGCTTTGAGCAGGGCTGGATTTAGGGGCAGGCGATCCAGGCTACTCCTTGGGTGCCAGGCCTTGGGGGCACTGCTTTTGGTTTTAGTGACAAGAGAGAAAATAGAATGCTTGGCTTTCTGCGGCTCATCAGATAAGTTGTTCACCGAACATAACGGTAATTTCCTCAGTTTGGCAGTGCTTTTTGGGAAATACGACAATGTCATGCGTGAGCCCCCTCGCTGAGTAGTTCATAAAGCAGCTATGGACCATTACTGCAGCAAAACAATTCAAAACAAATTGATTACCTAGAGGTGCTTGATAACATATTGATGAGTCTGTGGACAACTTTACTGGAAAAGGCCAAACAGAACTGTTTATGAATGTTTTGAATGAGAATAAAATAAAGCTTCAGGACTGCCATGGCCGAGGCTACGACAATGGCTTGAACATGAAGGGAAGAAGCAGTGGCATCCTGGCAAGGATCCTTGTGCTGAATCTAAGAGCTTTCTTCGTTCCTTGTGGCTGCCCTTCCTTCAACCTGGTCAGATGCAGCATAATCTTCTTTAGATTCAGTATTAGGGGCTAGCCGTGTTAGTCTGTATCCACAAAAACAACAAAGAGTCCGGTGGCACCTTAAGTTGTTTTTTTAGATTCAGTATTTCTCTTCGGAGCACTGCAAAGGACATACATCCTGTTTTCAGCATCAACTATCAAGTGGAAAATCCTCATGGACAATGTTACAAATCTGATCATGAAGCCACAAAGTGACACTCACTGGAAGACGTTAATGATAAAAACCTCTATGTCGAATTGGACAACATCCGTCACATTTTGTCACACGGAAAGCACTCTCCACTCCAAGTTCTCCAATTCATTAATGAAGCAGAGCTGAAGGATGTAGTAGGAAGAGAGCCGGAGACATAAGCCTTCGTATCAGAGGCCTGAGCTAAAGTAATGGTCAAAACTTGCTAATATAAATCAAAAGTTAAGTTGTGAGCAAGAGGCAGGCCTTCCTCACAGAATTTGTCAAGAACAGGGCTGATATTGCAGAAACACACATTTCTAAGTAGTGCTAGGCATAAAAAGATATACGCAAACACATTCCAGAGAGGTGGTACCAGAACAGCTCGATACCAGCATATTCCCCAAACATAAACAGGAACACACTGACCCATCCTAAAGATAAGGTCAGGATGACAGCATAATGGATAGAGATGTTTTGATCAAACCAACATGTACAAGGCAATGGGTGGCACCCTAATAGCCAGAGGGTGGAACCCTGATATGTCAGAGGATAGCAGGGGTAATAGGTAATTTGTTTGAATCTCTGTATAAAGATGTATCTCAGAGGCAATGTCTTTGTCCAGGCAAGGGGGCAGTGGAAAGTCCTGCCACTGACTAAGCTGCGTCCATTGTCACAGGCATACATGTCCTAGTGTAACTAAAGACATTGATCCGGGCAGCTAGGACCGTGCTTTGCTGACAATAAATGTGACCAAGTGCCTTCGCACCTTAATGGATTTTGTGGTCTTTAGGTGGTTCACTCGAGGTCTGCTGTGCCAGCTATCTGCGCAGAGCTGGGACAACACAACACACATACACAGCCGAACAGCTGATGACAAAGGACACTTTTCCTAATGTGCGGATAGCTTTGAGGATTCTGGTCATGGTGCTGGTCACAGTTGCAAGTGGAGCTTTTTGAAACTCAGACTCATTAAAACATATCTTTGATCGACGATGATGAACAAGAGACGGACATCGCTTGCTATTTTATCACTTGAAAATGCCACTGACCAGTCTTTGGATCTCTCTGATGCAGTGCTTCAACTCGCGAGGGCAAAGGCGAGAAAAAGTGATCTTTTGAACTGAAGGACTAGGGCTAACATTCCAAGGCTGTCACCTACTATAACACTATTTAATACGGGTCCACCTAATGTTTGTGCACAGTTCAGTTTCTTGATGTTATTTCATTTCAGTTATTCTTAAAATTAAAAAGTTTCTATAAGCTTAGAGGAAATGAATTTGTATTTGCTTATATGTGGCATGAATGAATGCAGATTTACAGATCCTAGCATGGCAAATGTATCATCTTATGAGACATGGATAAATCATGCGTGCAAATCGTGCATCAAAGTCATGAAATGGTCTACAAATGGAATAAAAAATAAAGTATTTAAAAGTTTAACAAATGGAAGGGGGGGTGCCGAAGACGCTCCTCACTTGGGGCACCATTTGGTCTAGGGCCGGGCCGGCTCTGAGCAGTTTTACCAAGAATTAATGTTACAAAACAAACAAAAGATGCTTGCATAGCTCTAATAATTATCTTCCAACAACAAGAATCAAATAGCCTTCAATGTTATCCTATTCCCCACAATTTTTCCTCTTCTCAGTTGATCACAGGGGAAGAGAAAGATGGTTTTGTGTGGAAAGTTAACAAATCCTGTCTTTGGTCCGAAGCTGCAGGGAGAGCAGAGTGAATTAGGGAGGCCAGGTGCAGGAGGAGAACATTATTTCTGCTTTAAATACTGAATATCTATTTAGCGTTTATACACACAGTGAGGTTCAGGGGTAGGATACTGTAGTAAGGGGAAGTAGAATATCCCTCCATTATTTGTTAAACAGGAAACATATGTGCCAAACTTAAGTGCTACTGCAGGAATGTTCTCTCTGTTCAAGACTTTTAGAGATTATGTTTGTTTCTGTCTTGTCAAAACATGATTTTACTATAGTAATAGGTTGGCAATATTTTGAAAATGTAATTAAGATTTTGATTTCAGGTCCCTACATTATGTAAATGTGTTATAAAACTAGATATACTCAAGGCCAGTCCTGCTCCTATTGAAGTATGTGGGAGTTGGATTATTGGCTTTAATGCGAGCAGAACTGGCCCTTGATCAATTGGTGTTTGAATTTACCCTTTTCCTTCAAGCCACAATTTCTTTCTTCATGCTGACAGGTCTGTTTCTTCCTGCTGGCCTACAAAAGGGTGCCTTTAATGTGGAAAAGGTTAGCAGATATCTTTGAATGTCAGCTAACTTTTTTTAAACATCTTTATTTCAAAAGAAGGTTATTTTGGTTTAGACTAGTAGCTCTTCATTTGCTGTATTGTTTTGAGTAAATTAAATTTCTCTCTCCCATCACTCCAAAACACACTCTACCACAGTAAGATTTTCTATTTACAACTCAAAAATCTAACAAGATTAAGATCATTACTATCTCAAGGCAAAGTCAAACTTGTTGAATCTTTAACTTCTGTCTTTTGTGATGGTTTGCAACTTCAGGCATTGAAAAAAATCTTGAGATCTTTAATTTAAAAAAGCTACCTTTTGATATAGTCAGAACATCTAATGAGGTACATAGGGGAAATTCATGTTTTAACCTCTTAGAAAAAATAATCTGCATTTTATCAGTGAGACAGCACCAAAGTGTAAATCTGTTTGCAGATACTGTGTAGTTCAGTTTGCGGAGTTTTACAAAAGAGTGGGTGAGATAAGTTTTCATGCTTAACAATCCCATGAGGAACCCCTTCACTGTGTCATACCTTTAAGGGGCCCCATTCTTCCTTAAGGGTAGGGCACAGCCCACAGGGTAATGCCTCTGAGACTGAGCCTCTGGGCTGCAGCACTCCTGTTTCACACCATGAATTCTGTCTCAGTTGGCCTCACTGAGACAGACAGCTGTTTCACCCTTCTTCAGCAATCATTGCACCTCCACGAATATTTGCGGTGACACAGGCAGCCTTTTCAAAACAGAGTAGGGTTTATTAGTCAACTGGAGCATAGTGTCGGGAAGTCCTTAGCTTAGTATAGAGAAGCTAAGTTTAAGACATGGAACCCTGGCTTGGCCAATGTGGACTATCAAACCATGTTGCTGAAGGGGAAAAAAGAAAAAAAAAATATCTTGATTTCTTCTGTCTCTGACCCAGAGTATGAGACTAACTATAGAGATGATGCTGGCAGAGCCATAAAACCATAACTATGCTAGAATACCCTTGTAGCGTAGATGCAGCCTACACCAACAAAAGGGTTTTTTCCTGTTGGGGTAGTGACAGGAGCTAGGTTGATGGAAGCATTCTTCTGTAACCAGCTGCATCTATGCTAGGGTTAGGTCAGCATAGCAATGTCAGAGGTGGTTTTTCACACCCCTGACTGACCTTGCTTTATCAATCTAATTTTTAATGTAGACCAGGCCTCATGCCATGTGTATGCTACAAACTTTGGTCAATACACGTTATGTTGGCCTAAAGCTGCCACAGTTAGTATCATATGCATGCATACTCACCAAGAGTGCTTGTGTTGACAAAGTGTGGTGCACCATGGGTAAGTATCCCAGTATGCTATGCACCACTACTGGCTCAATGCCTTCTGGAGAATTTTCACCATGAATCTTGGGGCACACAAGTCATGCAGGGAGGGCTGGGAACAAGGGGTCAATCATGCAAATTTCTCCATCCCATACTGCCATCTATATCCCATAATTTGTGTCTTTTTTTGGGAAAAAAAATCCCACAAACCTGTGCAACACTATTTGCTATCTACCATCTCTGACACAAGCATTGAGACTGCACAGCTCTGCACTAGTCATGAACATTGCAAAACACAGGACAAACAATCCTCCAGTAATTGCAGAAAGTACTGCAACAATGGGGTACAGGACTTATTTGAGGACAGATTGCTCTGGGACATAAGGAAAAATAATTCAAGGCTGTTGGTAGCATTCACGGAACAGCTGCAGATAGGGGAGTGCTGCTTCTGGGCCCAAGAAATGAGCATTGACTGGTGAGATCTCATCATCCCAAACTTTCATTATGATGCTCAGGGGCTGCAGAACTTTTGGATGTACAAGACCACATTCCTGGATCTGTGTGCTGAGCTCGCCCCAGCCCTCCAGATTGGACACCAGAATGAAAGCTGCACTGATGGTGGAGAAGTGAGTAGCAATTGCACTATGGAACATTGCAGTGCCAGATGGCTATTGGTCAGTGGAAAATCATTCTGGAGTTGGAAAAATCAACAGTGGGATCGGTTGTCATGCAAGTGTGTGGGGCCATTAATCATATCCTGTTATGCAAGACTGTGATTCTAGGCAATATGCAGGACATCATGGATGGGTTGGCAGCTATGGGGTTCCTGAACTGTGGTGGATGATAGATGGCATGCACTTCCCTCTTGTGGCCCCAGCCAATCATGCTACAGAGTACATCAACAGAAAAAACTACTTTTCTATGGTTGTGCAAGCATTGGTGGATCACCAGGACACTTAATCAACATCAGTGTGGGCTGGTCAGGAAAGGTACATGATGCTTGCATCTTTAAGAACCCAGGACTGTTCAGGAAGTTGTAAACAGGGATATTTTTTCCCCATCCAGTGGATTATCATTGGCAATGTTGAAATGCCATGAGTGATCCTGGAGGACCAAGCCTACCCCTTGGCTCCTTTGGCTTATGAAGCTGTACACCGATCACCTTGACAACTCTAAGGAAAGATTTAGCTACGGGCTCAGCAGGTGCAGAATGACTGATGAATGTGCTTTTGGTTTATCAAGGGGACAGTCTGTTTACACTCACTAGATTATATTTTAGTGAGAGAAATATCTCAATGGTTATAGCTAAGGCTATGTTTTAGTAAGGGGTATTTTTAGTACAAGTCATGGAGAGTAAACAAAAATTCACAGCCCGTGACCTGTCCATGACTTTTACTATATACCCCTAACTAAAACTTGGGCGGGGGGCTGCGGGTGCTGGGGGAGGTGGCCTGCGCCCCCACTGGTGCTGGGGGGGATTGGCAGGGCTCCCTTCTCGGCTCCATGTGTCCCTGCAGCTCTTAGGTAGAGGAGAGGCCACGAGCCGCCGCACACTGCTTCCGCCACAAGTGCCAGCTGCGCAGCTCCCATTGGCCAGGAACCGCAGCCAATGGGAGCTGCGGAGGTGGGGCCCGCAGGCATAGGCAGCGCGCAGAGGCCACTGGCCCCTCCATCTAAGAGGAGCTGCAGGGCCCAGCCAGTGGGAGCTGGGGAGCCCCCCTACCCCGGGGTAAGTGCCCCTGCACCCTCCCAACTTCCTGCCCCTAGCTCCTCCCACACACCCAAACTGCTACTACTGGCCGCTGCAGGAGTCACAGAGGTCATGAAAAGTCACAGAATCCGTGACTTTCGTAACCTCCATGACAGACTTGCAACTTTAGTTATAGCTGCCTGCTGCATAAGCAAAAGGGGGGAAAGTTGCAGTTGGGGTGGAAGGGAGGGCAGCTGTCTGCTGATTTTGAACAGCCAGATACAATGGCCATTACAAGAGCTCAATGCAGAGCTATGCGGCTAAGGGTGGCCTTGAAAGGAGCACTTTAAATAGCCAGCCACAGTAATATGCTGTGCTGGATATCACTCTACTTGGCCCTGAAGATTTGAGGGTTGTATGGAATTGCGTAGTGCTTGGCTTACATTTATGAACATCACACGGCCTTTTAATGAACCCATGAATTATGCTGTGCTTACTGTACCTTTATAATTATTACACTGGGTTTTTCACTGAACCTGTGAGTTCTGGGCTCCTGTTTTATTACAAGTAACATATACTTTGAGTGCCACTAGACATTCTGCACATTGTGCTATGAAGATGAATTTCAAAAAAATGAAAACAAAAATAATGTGCAATTAAAAATTAATACAGTATAAACACAGAAGATCAATTAATGGAGCAGAACTTTAAACTTAGAATAATAGAAAACATCTGTGTCCATTTCACTCCATTTCTGCCAAACATACAAGAACACTGGCTCTCACACAGGCCAGTGTAGGTAAAGCTGTGGTTCTCCTTACTACCCCTGGGATGGAGTGGCAGGGGTAGGATGTGGCCCATGATGAGACCTGGAATGCTGGGGGCAGGGGGGGAAAGGTTAGAGAGCTGCTGAAATGGAGTTTTCCATTGACTGCAAAGGGAGACGAGCCCATGGTTGTAGGTCAACAAGCGTCTGGAGCATGTGTGTTTGCTGGTAGAGAAGTCCCATTAAATCCTGGTGCATCTCCTTCACCTTTTCCTGCTGGGACTCCTAAGGCTTTCTCCAGTCCCTCTGTCCATGGTCTGATACAGCACTGGCTTGCAGGATCTCAGTGAACACATTCTCCCTAGTCCACTGATCTCCTCCTCAGAGTCAGGCATTCCGCAGGTGTGGAGGGGCACCCCTCAAACCCACAATGACAACAGCCATAGAACAATCAGACAGATGCATCATATTTACGATCACCATTAAAACTTATGGGAATAAGTTTTAAATAAAACTTGCTTATTGACACTTCAGCTATGGAGCACCTTCGCCCAGCACTGCTCTCCAGCCATGGTAAGCCCACCAGGGGCAAGGAGGTGTAGAGAGGTGTCGGAAATCAGGAAGGAATTGTTCAGTTGCATAAAACCAATAAAACTTTGGTCCCCTATTTCCGTGAGTACGAGTACAGGGCAGTGGCCCTAAGTACTGGCACTATTAACCACAGGCAGTGATGATTTTAGCTGATATCTCACTCCTGAGTGGTCACAAAGGCCCAGAGAATGCAACTGCTGCTGGCCTCCCAAAGCCACACAGGCCCTTATGCTGCGAGCCTGTTTACTACGCTGGTGCCTGCTGAAGCCATTGTGGAGTAGTGTGGGAAAGCATCCGACCGTGGAGGAAGAAATAAGGCAGCCATCCCTAGAAACCTTCAGGAGAGGACGGCAGGGGACTTCCATGAAAGTCTCATTGAGATCGCTCAGGAGGCACAAGGAACATCCCTATGTACATAAACTGCTCTGCATGCCCCCACTCTGCCCCGCCTAATCCTACAGGGGAATGAAAAAACAGATAATCAACTCTACCTCTTTGTTGTACTGCTACCTCTTCTCATAGGAGTAAAACAATGAAAAAGTAGATACTTGTGTCCTGTCAACTTGGGGTTGGGCAGGGATCCAGCTTCACATTTAAACACTGAAAGGGAGAATGCATGCACACACTTACTGGAGGTTCCTTCTCCTCAACTGGGCTCATCTGTGCTCAGCTGGTGGGACTAGCTAGACTGCGGTAGAGTCAGGATCTGTTTGAGACTTGCAGCATAGCTGGACACCCTGCCCCTGTCACAGGTCCCTCTTCCTCCTCACTTTTCATGGCAGAGGTGTCGGTCTCAGGCTCCACTGAGGTATCCATGGTGGTCTGGGGGTGCTGGCGAGGTCTCTGCCAAGGATGTTATGCAGCTCATTGTAAAAGCAGCAGGTCTGTGGCTCAGCATCAGATTGACTTGTCTTCCCTGGCCTTGTGGTGTGCCTGCCATAGTTCCTTTGCTTTCATGCTGCTGATCCCTGTTATACCCCTGCATCGTCTTCATCCCGTATGCAATTCTTTCATAAATGTCCAAGTTTCTAACACTACTCCATACCTGTGATTGCACAGCCCCTTCTCTCCACAGGCCCTGGAGATCCAATATCTCCTGTCTGCTCCAGGCAGGACCCCATCTACAGCATGTAGCTGGCATAGCAGGTGGCACACGAGGGACAGCTGCTAGGTGCGCTTGCCACGCTGAGCAATCAGGAACAGATATTTCAAAATATGTGGGAGTTTTAAGGGGGGGGGAGTGGGAGCCTTCTGGTCTCCATGACCCCTGGGCAGTAGAGTTCACAATTGTGACCAGAGTGGTCACCGTTGAAGGACTGTTAGGGTCGACATATGTCATGCAGTATCTACACTTGGACTGCATCAACCATGGCTCAATGCTGTTTGGAGAGATGGTGTTACTGCATCATTGCAATGAGTCTCTTATGTCAGCAAGAGACAGATTTGAGTGCAAATAAATAGGTCGACACAAGGCGAGTTACCTCAACCTAACTTTGTAGTGTAGACCAGGCCTCAGTCAAGTTCCCTGAGCCCTGTTCAAAGTGGTTTGTAGGCTACCTAGGGGAGCAGAACAGGGCTAGGGTCATTAAGGCTACTGACTCTGGTATTGTTTCTTACAAACTGTTAGGCAACTATTAAGAAGGGCCACCTCCTTCTTGCCCTTGGCTCTGCTACCCAGACAGACCCCCTGAGTGGGCAAAACCCATCCCTATATATGGTACAGAAACACCATGCTAATGATGGATCCAGATACAGTATTAAATCTTAAAGAGCACCCCCACATTTGTCACAAATACAAATTTAATATTCTAGTTTAAGATGAGCTTTCAATACTCACCCATATCAAATGGGATTTAGCATTTATTTTTTCAGCCATTTTTAATATTGCCCCAAGGCCTTGATATTCTCCAAAGAAAAGCACATTCAGATGCAGAGTAGCAGAAGATTTCATCTAAGGTCACTCCCTTTTAGCTTCTTTGTACCAAACTACGGGCCTGATCCTGCAGTCCCTTCCATTGAGGGAAGCTTCCTGCGGCCCTCAGCCTTGCATCAGTCCTTATATGAAAGTTAAGATTTTCTAGCTGTTTCAAGCCCCCAAATGGATTTCCACCTAATCCAGTAACATTTTCAAACTACCAAATATTTAGTAAATGCTTCCGAGCATACGGGGGGAGGGATAGCTCAGTGGTTTGAGCATTGGCCTGCTAAACCCAGGGTTGAAAGTTCAATCCTTGAGGGGGCCATTTAGGGATCTGGGGCAAAAATCTGTCTGGAGATTGGTCCTGCTTTGAGCAGGGGGTTGGACTAGATGACCTCCTGAGGTCCCTTCCAATCCTGGTATTCTATGATTCTATGAAACAGTAGTTCAGCAACTCAATTAGTGAGCATCAGAAAAAGATGGAACCACCACTTTGGCATAGACAGGTATAACTCCAAGTTTCATGTTAAGGGACAAAGGCATCAAAGTTAATTGATATGGAATTAAACTGAATTTGAGGTAAAATATTGTATAGGAGCATGGGTCTTTTCCACTATTATGTACTTGGAAAAAATATACTCCTTGTCTAAGTACCTAATTATGAACCAAAATAGCCCAACTAAGCATGACTGATTACAGTCTCGTGGTTTACCTAAAAATGCAAATTTCTCTCCTATTAAAAATAAGGTTGAGGGTAGGGAGTTAGTTATGATTAAAGTACAAGCATTTTGAAACTGTAAGTACTTGTTTAATAATTGGCTGAGGCTTCCTTTTCAGGAACATTACATGTAACAGGATCCAATTGTCATGCTTAGTTGGCAGGATGATTCCTCCCCTTCAGTGAGTTTCATTGCTTAAAAGGTTAATTGCAAAACAAATTAAAACTTAGGACCGATTTTTTTTTTTTTGGAGGAGCAGGAGCGGAGAAGTGACATTGCCCACCTCTACACAGCTTTCCCTCTGGATCCCACACTGGAATGAAAAGGAAACGCATCAAGGAGACACTGGAGTTTCCTGCTCTCTCTCTGGGTACTGCTACTAAGGGGAATGACCTAGGTCTGAGTTAGGCCCAGTATTCTTCACTGAGTGTTCTGATCTGCAGCTTATGAGAGGCATTCAGCACAGAAGGAAGTTTAGTTCTAGCTTTTCATCCACTGCCAAACTCACCCTGTGAACCAGGAAGTTTGAGGAGGATTTCACAATCTCAGAATGCACTTCGTTCAAAAATACCATGGCGATGAAAAGTGTGATCTTGTATTCTGGGATAAATTCAGTGAATGAGGAAGTACCAAGAGGATTTCACAGGCATAAGGAATGCAGGTGGGAGGGAAGAATGTTTTCATTATCTGCTTTGCAGTTCACCTGTACAGCAATAGCCTGGTTTGAAGAATTTCAAGTCTGAGGTATGTCTTATCATCTTCTCAAAGGAACTCACATCAAGAAAGGGAAAGCCTATTTGCTTTAAAAATGATAGATCCTGCCTTTGATTATTTTTATATTGTTGAATTCCTTTAACTTGCTCATATAGCTAGGGATTCCATCTTCAAACATTTTCAGATTACTAAAGTTTTCTTCTGAAATTCCTCCCCCCAAAATTATTAGGGAATTTCCTTCTTAGATTTTCATATCTGAAGTCAACTGTTCAAACATTTTCCACATGCCTCTCTCAAAGAACCTCTCATACACAGCAAGGTTCTTACCTCCCTAGCCATTGTCTGCAGAGCACAGCTGGGAGGAGGCTTGCAAAGGATTCAGTTGTGATCCCCTGATTGTGGGGCCAGTTTTACATTAATCCCACCTCTGTACACTTTAAAGCAGCCTGGAAAATGCTCTAATGTATGATGGCAGGCAGTAGCCTCAAGGGACCAGTTGGCTGGTGGAGAATAGTATTGCTCTGGCCACAACCTATGCACTCGCTACATCTGAAATAGTCAGGAGTAGGTGTCCTAGATACCAGAGGAATTCCCAGCCACTGAGAGCCAATGGCTTTTAGGACCATAGGGTGGATTCTGGCTCAGCGTAGGGAAGGTGGGAAGAAAAGAACTCTGAAAACCCTTTCATCCTTGAGGGATGTACACTGAATTATTCCTCATGATTAGAGAAGACACACCACTCCATGCCATGGTTATTTTCCTTCATTTGGAAGGGTTCCTAGATATAGGCCAGATTTTATTTCTACTGAAGTCATAGAGAGCAATTGACTTTCCTGGGAGTGGGGCATATAGAGGTACTTCCAACCCTAAATGTAGGATGTGCCATACTAGTATGTTAAACTGAAAAAAATAAAATGAAGATTTTCCTCTTTAAGCATCAGGAATTCCTTTGGAAAATGTCATACCATATTGCACTGAAATATCACACGACTGGCCTAACTTCTGCTATTTCCCTCTTCAATGCCAGGTCAATGCGCTTTCATTCACTAAGAGAGTGTGAAATGGCAGAGCCCAGTTACACATTTTGTAGCCGATATCTTAAGTGAAAATAAATGTTTTACAAATCAGCAACATTTCTACCCTGCCCCCGATGTCGCAGTCTAATTTGAGCTGACATTTTCTTAAATATCAAATGTATTTTTAAGTTAGCTTAAATGTCTTGAGTTCTATCTAGAGTTGGTCAGAGGATTCTACAGGAATTTTTACTTATTAAGTGAGGATAGGAAAACTGGGTAGACCTGAAGTGCAATATTTAAAGGGACCACTGATCATGTGTACACCTAATCCACTGGTAAATGGGTTACAGATCTCCAGCTCACATCCTCTATGGAACAGGTAGAGTCTGTTACAGCCCTAGCTACAGCCCCCTAACGCATTAGCTCAAGCGGAAGTAGCTTTAACTCTGGAGGTCACTGGTTTAATCCCTGGCAGAGGTGCTGACTCTCTGATTTCTCGGGGGTGTTTGACCCCCGCTGTGCCCCAGGTCCCGCCCCCACTCCAGCCCTTCCCCCAAGGTCCCACCCCTGCCCCTTCCTGCCCCATTCCCTGAGCATGCCCTGCTCCATCTCTTCCTGTCCCCTTCCCCCCAGCGCCTCCAGCCCGCTGCTGAACAGCTGATCCTCAGCAGGCAAGAGGCACTGGGGGGGGGAGGGGAACAGGGAGGAGCTGATGTGCGGGGTCTGCCAGTGGGTGCCGAGTGCCCACTTTTTTTTCCCTTCCTGTGGGTGCTCCAGCCCCAGAGCACCCATGGAGTCGGCACCTATGATCCCTAGTGTATTGGCCATCACATATACATCTGCAGTGAAATGTATTGGTAATAGAATTTTTCCCCGTGCAGTAAACAGATTGAGAGCCCATTCTGTATCCAGTGAATGTATGTTTTCGTAAATTCTCTTCCTTTTTGTAAATTAACAGGCTGTCAAACAAGGAAAGAAAGAAATAATTTACAAGGTAGAATTTGCCCTGTGTCAAAGAAAACTGTGCCAAAGCACTGGTGAAGGCTTTATATTTATTCATTTCCTCGTGGCTAGGCCACAAGAGGAGTTTCAAAAGAGGGCAAGAGAATAAAAGTTGAATGTCAAACATCACCTAACAGTCTTAAAAAAAAAAAAAAAAAAAAAACCACAAAGACAGACTAACCCATCTGAGCAGCACATATTCTCTAAAATAAAGTTTAACTAGCTAAATCAGAAGGAAAAAAATCCTAAAAGCAGCAAACAGGCTTAGGGGTTTGCAATCTAAACAGTGAGATTTTCAGGCCTAAGATGCAAAGCAACTGAACATATATTAGGAAATCACCAAATCCTAGCTTAAAACAGAGAGAGAGACCATCTGTGGGCTGGATTAAAGAAGGGATCGTTCCTTATCTATTTTAGTGGCTAGCATGACTATGAGAACTCAACACAGGATTTTTTCTATTTTTGCACTGTGCAGATATCTTGGTTTGTACGCATGCCTGGGAGTCTTTGCAAGAGAAAGAGTCTTAGGCGGAAGAGGCGTCACCGTTTCAAGGGTTAACTACACTTTTTGATCTCCTTTCTGGTCTCCCATGAGGGCACCCACTTATGGTTTCCAGCTCCCAGGCATCACCTGTGACAGAGATCTGTATTTCCCTGCCTCAAGACCTCAGGTTTAGGCTTAAGGCCCTCTGCACCTCACTGTGGTTTCCCCAGCAGGGTGAAAACATTACAGAGAAAACAAAAACAACAAAAGCCCTACACACATGCTAAAAGCTGACTAGAGGTCACCCCAACTCCAACCTAGAGCTCTGATAGGTTGAAGTCTCAGACCCCCACAGCTAGATTTGTCCTGTTGGTTACGAGTTCATGTCAGTTTTTAGATCAGGAACCAGAAGCCTGATCTAGACAGTTCAGCTGTTTCTTTATACAGCTCAGGTCTTTGAGACCCAGTCTCAGGGAACAGATAATCATCAGGCAATGGCCCTCTCTCTCCTCAGGGCACAGATTCAAAAGGCTGGGTTTTGGGTGTTTTTTTTTGTTTGGGGTCTTTTTTATATAACCAAAGTTGTGGAATTTACCTTACTGTGTCCTCAGGGATTCCCCTGCTTATCACCTATTGTATTGTCCCAAAAGCCTGTCTGATATATCTCAATATAGTATTTTTTTTTAACTCCTAATACTTCCCAGGACTCTCATCTGTCACAACAAGCATGCTATTAAAACAAAACTTACTTCCACATGTGGGGGGATTTTACTTAAATTTTACTGTACAGTTTTTGAAAATGGATTCTAAGTAGCTAAAAACATTACAGGTGTTAAACTGGATTGTGTGTAGATGTATTATGAAATAGTAACCAATAGCACATAGGACCTGATTATGCAAGTCCTTTAACAGGAAAAACTCATTCATGTTAATGGGAGTTTTGTCAGCAGGATTGGTCCTATAATGTTGAAAGGGGCAATATGTAGAGTGCCTACATTTTCATATTCTCTTTTAAATCTTCAACATACACTTTTCAGAAAAATTAATTAGCATTACATTTCTTTCTGCAGGCTATGGAACAGTGACAGACATTATCTGCCATGATTAAACCCTCTGAACGAGCACAAAGCTCAAAGGAGAAGAATTTATTAAACCTGTGCTCTCCAATCTAGTGTCCTTGCTTGGAGGAAGCCTGAAGAGGGTATTAACTTCACAAGCTAAACTTGCTGAAAATTGTGTCTATGCACAGGGAGATGAAGATGCAGTAACTTCTACTACCCCAGCAAACTCACAAAGCAGGAGGACAGGACATACTTCCAGTGTGTAATTTCTAAGAGGCCAGAGCTAACATGCCCGGGCTAATACGCTGGCCTGTGCTCCACACGACCTTAAAGGAGTGTAGCCTGAGGGTCAGAGGGTGCAGCCAGGCCACTTCTCTAGCTGTGCATATGTAGTTAATAACTCCCACTGAGGGACTGGCTCACACTACTCCATTATGAAGAAGTACTTGCATCTAGAGTGCACTTCCCCCTTATTCTCCCTCGGCCACACACTATTACCCATTTTGTGACACATCCCAGTAAAAGGTGGGATTTTTTCCCTAAGGCAGCTATTTCTT
Source organism: Terrapene triunguis (assembly GCF_002925995.2). NCBI lineage: Eukaryota > Metazoa > Chordata > Testudines > Emydidae > Terrapene > Terrapene triunguis. Next base: position 13,846,621 of record NW_020664389.1, read on the forward strand.
AAAACAAAGTATACACCCATTTTTTGGCAGTGATAAGATTATTAATGTTTGAGGCCCAGTAAGGTTTCTAGGATAACCGTTGACCAAATCCAACTGAATGGTAGTTTTGCCCAAACAAGAACAGCAGTTTTTTCCTGAAGTAACAAAGAAAAAAAAAGAAAAAAAAAACACCTATGAAAAAAGGCATAGTATTACCAAGTGTTTCTGCTTTGTGTCACAGATGTATTTTTCCACAGTAAATTATTTGGATTTCCTATAAAAGAGACAGACATTGAGATTAGAAGTTATTGCTGCTTAATAACAAGGTTGAAATATCTCATTAATGACGAGGGGAAAGTGGGAGTTCAAATTCTCAGATTTGCTGTATAAATCTATCATGGGTGCAAAGATATTGCCAGACTGCACACATCTTTCATGAACCGGAAAAAAATTACATGTTCAAATTAATTTACAAACTGTTTTGAGTAGCACTTCTCTTGTTTTGAAATGATTTACAATACTAGTCAATTAAGATGATGGCTTGATCATATATTGGGTGAAATGGTTCAGAAAACTTACATTAGTTCCACAGTAAGATTTAAAGGTCTTTATGAATAATCTTACTGTGGATTCTAATCACCAGCTTGGAAGGTTATTAGGAATATTAAAATAGCATTGACATTCATGTTATGTATAACTGTAACAATACAAGTTTTCAATTTCCGTATATTTCACAGAGCTTTGTAGCTGCAACTAAAAGCAATTCATCCTCTCAGAAGGGTAAATATTTAGCACTTTGCTCCTCAGTTTAAAGAGAACCACATTAGACAGCACAGGATGCTTCTCTCATCCAAAAACGAGTGGTCTTTCAGTTTTTGTTTTCATAACTATAAAGGGTGATTAAAGACCCCAAGACCATTTTTGCAAGACAGAGTCCGAGTGTCCTTGTCAAACTGCAGTTTGAGTAATTACACACTGGCTTCCCAAATTCCCTTATCACTTCAGTTGAATGGGGTAGGATGGAAGCCATTCAAAAGTCAACATTTGCCCATTACTATGCAGCTAATACGGTCACTGACCCCACTGCAGGGTGTGTCTAACTGCTGTTACACACCACTCCCCACTAAGTGTCTGGCAGCATGCTCCGCATACCGCAAGGTTGAGGCACGTGCTGCCGTAATTTCAAGCACTAAGCTATCTATGTGCTAGCAGTTGATGGGTCCCCATAAAACACTCACATTTTGTGTGAGCGTCTTCACTAGGACTACCAGAAACAAAAGGTGGCAAATGCCCTAGGCACAATTGCTGTAAATTGCAATACAAGATTACCCTACACTTCTTAACCTAGTCCCTACTGGCAGTCCAATACAGGAGTATTAAGGTAACAGTCTCATTGGGATCCTCTCTACACCATACTCCTGCCGCACATGTGCGGTTGCTCCCACATCTCCTAACAGCTGGCCACTGTGCTGCATCCCTCCTATTAGAGTTACTGCTGCCCCCCCACCCAATCAGCAACAGGCTGCTCTTCTCTGCCCAGCACTCAAGCTACCAGCCACCCAATCTTCCCTTCCCTCCCAATTCCCAGACTGCTGCTCCTGCTCTCATACAGTCGGACTCAATCCCCAGTCTGGACCCCTCTGATTGCAGGATGTTACCTTTCACCTGTACCCTAGGGCAAGAGTTCACACACAGTGGTACTTATACCATTGGTGGCACATGAGCTTGTTGGAAGTGGTACACTAACAGGGTGGTCTGTCCCGTTTAAGGGGTAATGGGGCACAGGACCATCCAACCTCTGTTCCATGATCCCTTTAAGGAAAGGCATTGAAGGGAGCGGCAGACAAGCTGCAGAATGGAACCAGGTGTTGATCAGGTAGCTACATCTTTAGCACGATAAAACCCAGCTGTTAGGTAACTCCCAGAAGGAGAGAGAGCAGGCTGATTGGAGAGAAGAATTATGGGATCACCAAGTCAGAGAGAGAGACTCCCTGGAATGGGAACTAGAATGGTGAGCCAGGGAAGCCTGCCTGTATCTCACCAGAGCCCCAAGGAGGAATCCCTTAACCAAGAGGAAGAAGTTGTGACTTCAGGGACCAGAGCAGATGGGAAAAATTCTGAGAGGCCAAGGGATTTAGTGGGACTGGCAGAGCTACCTGGCACAAGGGGAATGGGGAACCTGTAGTCTTGGGACAAGAATTGGAGCAGAAGCTTCCTGCTGCCAAAGTAAAGCTCCTTATTTACAGCACAGACTTTGCCATCTCTCTCACATGCACACACACAAAAATCTCCAGCCAGAAATCCTACCTTCCGCCTAACCCTCATTAGATCTATGCAGAAAATGGTTTCCCACCTTGTGAAACTTTTTGCTATTTCCATACCTCATCAGGATGAAACTCACACCTTTCAAAAAGGTATTTAGAGAGACTCACCCACCCGAGAATAGCATGGTGGTCAGGTCACTCACCTGGGATGTGGGAGAGTCGCATTCAAGCTCTAGGTCTGCTTGATTCAGGTCAAGTGACAGTGCTCTCCACTGACTAGCTCCTTTCCCTCCTGCTCAGCCAGAGTAGAGGGAAGGTACCAAGTAATAAGAAACCAGGCTCATTACAATGCAGATATCACCTATTCTATGCACAGGGGCAGTCTCAGAAACCATAAGCTGGACACAGAGGAGAGTGATTGTAGAGAAACCCTCCCCTCCCAAGGGAAATTGAAAAGAAATTCTGCACCATTTTGGGGCAAATCGCTTTTAGCTGTCTGTCTTGTCTTTAGATTGTAAGCTCTTGAGGCAGGAACAGTCTCTCTTGTGTTAGGTACGGTATCTACTGAAATGGGACTCGTAATCCCTGGTTGGGACATTTAAATGCTATTGGAGTACAAATAAGTAATCTATAGTCACATCAGATACTATTGCATAAAAACAGCTGGCAAATGCCTTTTTTTTTTTAAATAGCAACTATTTTTTTTTCTTCCTCTTCATGTCTTAAAACTGTTGCTCTATTGCTGTCACCTCCCACTGCAGTGATGTATTTTCAGGCTGGTGTGAAATGATCCCGACTATATGCCGTGCACAGTATGAAAAGTTGTATTATGGGTATTTCTTTATTTTACACACACACACACACACACACACACACAGAAAAACATTAAAAATAGGATTTTGCTGAATACTGAATGTCAAAGTACTAAATTTGTCTCTTCTAGCGTGTTATGGAATTTTAACTTCAGTTAATAGGTTTGGAAGGTTGTTAAGAGAAGTATTCCAGAGACCAAGACTGAATACTTTAAAAGAGAAAAACCAACAGGTGACAATATTAACTGTAGAGTGTTTGCTACATAAAATATTCCAGTGAAAGCTTAATAGAAATATTTTAATGACATTAGAAGATAAATGCTTAGTTTTTGCATCTTCTTACAAAAGAGATCCATTAAAAGAACAGGAACACTTGTGCAATTGTTGCAAAGCTTAGAAATATAAAAATCAAGGTGCTACAAAGTTATCATGAGCTAGGCTCCAGTGTGGGAGCGCAGCTGTGTGTGGCCAACTACAGAAAGGCCAGTGAATAGCTACTCTGTACACCAAGTTCCAAAGCAGCATAACCAAGGATGCAAAAATACCCAGAGCAGATCTAGCTGCCCCTCCCAGGCTTTAATATGCTATACCATAAGAATTATGGCCATAATGGGTCAGACCAATGGTCCATGTAGCCCAGTATCCTGTCTTCTGACAGTGGCCAATGCCAGGTGCTTCAAAGGGGATGAACAGAACAGGCAGTCATTGAGTGATCCATCCTGTCATCCACTCCCAGCTTCTGGCAATCAGAGGGTAGGGACACCCAGAGAATGGGGTGCATCCCTGACCATCTTGGCTAATAGCCATTGATGGACCTCTCCTCCATAAAGTTATATAGTTCTTTTTTGAAGGACAGGGAGGACACAGAGGCATTTAGTAGAGGGCTAACCACTGGATAAGTCAGCAATGTAAGAAGGCTATACTGTAGGGAGCCTGTGGGGATGCAAATAGTTTAAGGTCCATGGGAACTGACCTACTTGGTATTGTGGACTTCTGTGTTCCATGAGAACCCATGGGCAGAGGTGACACATTGGGGCCATGTGGGGGTCACGTGTCCCCCGCCCAGATTTGCTGCTCATCTTGTACTGAGCATGCTCAGGAACACTGCTGAAGCCAGCTGCCCTCACTCTACCCCCCCCCCCCCACTATCGGCAGGCATGGGTCATCTCTGCCCATGGGTCACACCTAGTAGCAATTCTGCTGTGCCACCAACCATGCCTCCATTAGGAGAGGAGGCAGCAGAGCAGAAGTGACTCAGTAACCCTGGCTCTCAAGGGCAAGTTCTCCGCTTCTATCTCTTTCTGTGGACAAATGGAAGAATATGTCCTTAAAGATAAAGTACGGGAACGGTGTGTTATGGGACTTGAGCCAAAAAGGCCCTAAAGAAGAGCCATGGTTCAAGGGAATGGGGGAGGCGGAAGGGGATAGGGAACACCACATGATCAAAAATAGATACCCAGCCAAGTAAAGTAATTATATATTGCACTATAAACTCCATCAGAATTCATTTTGTATCCTGAATTGCTTCCGCCTCATGTTTAGGAATACCTGATCATCAAGCATCACTGCCAATAAATATACTGTATTGTGGTAGGAGACACTGGACTGAAATAATTAGATTCTGGTGCAGGTGCAAGAAGCCGACAAAATTAATTGTGCAACATTTCAGATAAACAAAGATGACAGAAATCAATTACAATAAGTAGCTGTTTTCACATGCTATAGTGCAAATAAATCAACACATAGTACTTTGATCAATTAAGATGAAAGCATGATAATTTTTGATTATTCAAGATGAATTTTATCCATTGAAATAAAAGGTGGGTAAGGAATTGACTGACTGAAGTGTGGTTTTTTGTTGTCCAATACCAATATTCCTACTCCTCATGAATATCATGAGGTACTATTCCTTGGTTCTCAACCTAAAAGGTATGAATGGGTTTCAGAGGTTCATGACTACTGTTAGCATATAAACCTAAGGTTTCAAGTATCCCTCATAGTTATGCTAAAATAATTGTTAATATATAAACAAAACTATCATGAAACTTGCAAAAGTTATGCTAAGAGAGAGAATAGAAATCACTAATAGATAAAAGTTAAATTGCTTTAGAGTAAAAATATAGAATCATAGAACCATAGGGTTAGAATCTCCCACTGGTCTGACCCAGTATGACCATTCTTATGTTCTTAAGGGGTCTATAAAAGACCTATATAGATTGTATACAACTTGGACCAGTGTGGGCTGCAGGTGCTGAAATCCCAACTGGTGAATACCACCTTTCTGTCTGTGCTGATAATCAAAGATGTAACATCCAGGATTTAAGAACATAAGAATGGCCATATTGGGTCAGAACAATGGCCACTGGGCTAGAGGGACCAATGCCAGGTTCTTCAGAGGGAATGAACAGAACAGGGCAATTAGCAAATGATCCATCCCCTCTTGTCTGGTCCCCGCTTCTGGCAGTCAAAGGTTTAGGGACACTCAGAGCATGGCGTTGGATTTCTGAGCATTTGGTCAATAGCCATTGTTGAACAAATCCTCCATGAACTTTTTTTTTTTTAAACCTAGTTATGCTTTTGGTGACCACAACATCATCTGGCAAGGAGTCTCTCAGGTTGAATGTGCTTTGTATGGAAAAAGTACTTCCTTATGTTTGTTCAAATCTATGCCTATTAATTTGGTAGGGAGACCCCGGTTCTTGTGTTATGTGAAGGGGTAAAATGGGTAAAACGATTTTAAAGGTCTCATATCCTCCCTTAGTCATCTCTTTTTTTAAGCTTATGAGTCTCAGCCTTTTCAATCTCTCCTCCTATGGAAGCTGTTCCATACCTCTATTTTTTTTTTTTTGGCCCTTTTCTGTATTTTTTCCAATTCTAATTTTTTTTGAGATGCAACTAGAACAGCATGCAGTATTGAAGGTGGTGTGTGCGCACGCATGCCTCCTGATTTATATACTGGCATTGTGATGATTCTGTCTTATAATCTATCCCTTCCCTAATGGTTTCTAACATTGTTAGCTGTTTTGATTGCTGCTGCACATTGAGCAGATGTTTTCAGAGAACTATGTACAATGACTTCAAGATCTGAGTGATAATAGCTAATTTAGATCCCATCATTTTGTATGTATAGTTGGGATGTTTTCCAAGGTGCATTGCTTTGCACTTATTAACACAATTTCATCTGCCATTTCGTTGCCCACTCAGCCGGTTTAGTGAGATCCCTTTGTCGCTCTTTGCAGTTACTTTTTTTTTTTTTACTTAACTATCTTGAGTAATTTTGTGTTATCTGCAAACTTTGCCACTTTGCAGTTTACCATCTTTGAGATCATTCAAGAATATGTTGAACAGTACTGGTCCCAGCAGGATCCCCCAATGATCTCTACTATTTACCTCCCTCCATTCCCAAAACTGACCATTTTATTCCTACCCATTGTTTCCTATCCTTTAATCACTTACTGATCCATAAGATGACCTTTCCTCTTATCCCATGACAGCTTACTTTGCTTAAGAGCCTCCAGTGAGGGACCTTGTCAAAGGCTTTCTGAAAGTCCAGATATACTCTATCCAGCGGATCACCCTTGTCCATGTTTGTTGACCCCCCCAAAAAATTTGAAATCGATGGGGGAAGAGTCAACACAGCTTTCGCAAAGGGAAATCATGCCTCCCCAAACAAATCATGTTCATCTACATGTCTCATCATTCTGTTCTTTAATTTTAACCAGTTTGCCTGGTACTGAAGTTAGGTTTACCAGCCTGTGATTCAGTGGTAGGATACAGCCCCTAACCCATTTAGCATGTGAATATAGGAGCTATGGACTGTACCCTACCACTGAATCTTAAGTAGGAAGTTCCTGTTCCTATGTTAAATCACACATTTACCGGTTTAATTCAATCTGGTTTATGTTTGTTACCCAGTGAACGCAGGTGGTGAAAATATCATAGACCCCCTTGGCTCACCTGATTTTCTCTGGTGGAGAAGACTTATGCAGAATATGTTTTTACAAGTATAGGTGCATGCCCAGTGCCGCTCAATGATGTGTTCATTATAATGTACCCCTCTACCTCTCCACTGCCCCTTTCCTAGGTCTGCAGAGTCCATCCATCAGCTAGTTTTCCAGCCTGACCAAATTATGTTTTACTATCCAGCTTGTTCAGATTTGATCTTAACAAAAGACTAGCCCTGATATTTGGATAAAATATTTTCTGTTAAAGTTTAGTGGTATTGAAACCCAGGAGCACATCAGATCCTTTACTGGTATATTCAATGCAAGAAAAAATAGGAACTATATCAACCTGTATGTCAAAGACATTTTCAAAACTATTTAAGCATATACTTATAAACAGTCCTTTCAAAAATGTAATGCAGCTACTCAATACAATCCTAATCATGTGCTATAGATATGTTGTGCAGAATCTCACGCTTTAGGCAACTGTCCTAAAATCAAACTAGGTTTTCCTACAACCATTTGATCCTTGAGCCAGCAATTTGTCACTTTAAGGAATGTAAAAAAGTTAATATGGACTCGGTTAAGCAGCGCACAAGCGACCAGGGAGCGTTTGCGAACAGGGGCTGCTA
>NW_020664389.1:13854261-13854570 GCF_002925995.2 Terrapene triunguis
TTTGCGAACAGGGGCTGCTAACAGGGAGTTTCGCAAGGGAGTTGGGAAGGGGAGTGGGAAGGGGCGAGGGTCCCTTGCCGGTTCTATCTGTTTTCCCTTTATTCCCCTTAAAACTTTAAACTTCTTGCTTAAACAACCCTTTCAGCGGACAGGGGGCTGCAGACGGGAGTTTGACAGAGGGAGGCTTACGATGGTTAGGAAGACCCGCAACACCCGTATCCGAGACGTTACGGAGGCATTGTCGAGGATTATCCAGCCCTCTGACTACTACCCCATGCTACTCATCCATGTGGGCACAAATGATACTGC
>NW_020664389.1:13879570-13885738 GCF_002925995.2 Terrapene triunguis
GGTAAATAAACTGGCCCGGCCCGCCAGGGTGCTTACCCTGGCGAGCCGCGTGCCAAACGTTGCCGACCCCTGATCTAGCTAATCACCTAGCTCTTGAAAAAATGCTAGGTATCAGATTTAGTGCATTATTTTTAGAAGCTGAATGTATTCTCCAGTGGAAGCTATTCTGTCAGTCTTGCTCGCTAAATCATTTTTGTTATAGCTACTGGCTGCAAGTTATTTTGTTTACTTGTGTGTGGGTATGTTACATCATATTTCTATTTTGTAGTGTCTAAGAACCTCAGCCAAAGGAGCAGTACCTTATTGTGCTAGACACTATGCAGACAAGACAATAGACCCTGTATCAGAGAGCCAGTGTACCAAAACTGTACAATCTACTGCAAGAAAGAAATATCTGTGAGCTAATTTCATATAGCTAGAATATCTTTAGTGTGTTTATCTATTCTGGAAGTTATATTGCAGTTAATCTATTCCATAAGGATTAATTATATAAACTAAATACCTTTGTGCTTCTCTGAGACAACAATATGACATAGAAGATTCAGCAACATTATTAAAATGAAAGCATGCTCTCTAGCCAGTTGGTTTCAAAGGTCTGAACCCACCGGGTTCATATTTTGATTTTGGGATGCAAAAATCATACTTCCACATTTTGTTTATTAATTATAAATATGTTTAACACCCCCCACACACACACACACACACACCTCTCACTTAATTTGAAAATAACCACAGGATTCCACCCACCAACCAGAACTCCAGAGGGTACCAAGCAAAGGAGTATACCTAGGACAATATGGGCATGCTACAGCCACAAATGATTTTAGTAAGCTGGTAAAACACCTTCCTCCCACCCCCAATCTAATATACTACAGATACCAGCATGTTGCAGCACCTTCTAAAAGCAGCACTGAAGTGAGTCAATACCAAAAAAAAAAAAATGTTTTCCTATAATCCCATCCATTGTGAGATGACATCCCTCCAACCTCCATGATGAGGGAGAGCAACTGGAGCCACATTGACCTAAGGGGGCAGGAAAGATGTTACCAATTCCTGCCCCTGTTCCTCAGATCTAGAAATCTCCCAGCCCCCTCACTTCCACCAGGGAGTGTGCAGGGCTGGAGACAGTCTAGACTAGCTTTAGATACTTGTACTGAGCCGGAATTTAGGTCATGGGTGGGCAGAGGAAGGAAAGCACATGGTGCATCAATGGCATAGCAGATTGACTGGGGCATCTGTGCAAAAAAAGAAGAATCAGACGGGAGGAACAGGGCGAAGAAAAACAATTGTACCCAATATCATCTCAGACATTTTACTTGTCAGCTGTTCAATTGTAATCTCTTTGGGGCATGTTATTCAACATCAGTGAAAACCCTCAGGCTTCACCTCATCCTGCACAGAGCACTACATAAGAAATATACATAAGGAGTCAGAAAGCCACCGGCTGGCTGTGTAAGGGAAGAACACACGTTTCTGCTCATGCAGCTGGCATGTAAGGACAGCCCAACCACTGGGCTACACAAGTGGGAGATCTGATAGAGCCCTGCTGCTTTGGCCAATGGTATACCTGGTTACAAAAGCCAGTGCCACTGGCCAGCCACAGTTGGAGAGAGGAGAGTTATTTTCACAGCCTCCACAGACACCCCTGTAAGAGCATCCGGGCAAGTTACAGTAGAGGCAATTTTTTCACAATGCTATCCTCTAAGTGAGAGCTGATAGGCTATTGTAGGTGTTCATAAAAGATGTGTGATCATAATAAACAGCTTTCAGACAGTTTAATGTGTTAGATTTATGTTAAAAGTGTCTTCAGTGAATTGCATTAGCAATTTAGTTTCTTGCAATGTAAGCTGATACCTTTATACACCAGCATTACTAAGCCTCAACATTTTTAATATGTAGGATGGATAAACAAAGGAGCATTGACAAACAGCAGTAACTACCGTAGTTTGCTTTTCCTCTATCAATGAAATAAGTATTTCATCCCATTTTGCAAGCACCCTGGAGCATGTCCGCTCCACATCTCACACATGCACATGTTGCATATACTGCACAGTATCAGACAGTTGCATTGCTAAGAATATTCATTCATAACCCATTACGATTCACCAGCTAAAAAAGCTAACTTTTAAAATATTTGATTTGACAGAAGCAAAAAACTACTCAATGTAGATTTTGGACAAATTTCAATTGATCTATTGCACTGAATATCTGTTGATGCACAATTAAAAAGAGCTTTGGTCTATCAATACTACAGTATAATATTTGGAGATTAAAACAGTGGAGAATTTTATCCTGACACCAAATGCTGTCCTGATCTTACATTTGTCAGTATTATGAGCAACAAGATGAGAAATTTCACTGATAATGCAAAATTTTCTTTTCCCAAGATTAGCTCATCCCCCCCCCCCCCACACACACACTTTATAATATATAAACAAAGGAAAAACAAAACTTTTCATAGATTTTTTTTTAATGTTTAAAGGTTTTCCTCTGCTCCTTGAAATGACATTGATTATATTTAAGAGCAACTTGGAAAAGTTTTGTTTTGTTCCATTTATTTATTTAATGCTATTTAGCTCCTGTGTCTTTAAAAGCTGTAGCCTTTATGACATTGATAGATTGGTGTTGCCAATATTATCTTAGACCACAGTGACCTGTATCAGTGGCTAAAGTATCAGAAATAGCAGGGCAAGAATCACTATGAGGACCATCACTAGGTTTGGAGACTCCAGGAGCACACAAGGAACAACATCAATGACCGCAACATCATTCACAAGTTATCAATCATCTCTTTATTACAAGCCTTATTATGCAGATTATATCAATTAAGATGGAGAGAAATCAAAGTGTCCAGCATTCATGTTTTCATACTCACATGAGTGAGTGAGGGTACCATAGAGATGGGTGGATCTCCCAACAGGTGGCCATCTGTGGAGGGTCTCCTGATGGGTTCTTCCTCCCTTATTCATGCTAGGGAAACCCCTTTTATCCTGTGTTACATTCACACCCATAACCCTTATGCATATGCTTGAGGGTTCCAACCCCTTTTTCCTTATCTGGGCTGCCATATCCCATAAATGTTCGGTTTATTTTCATAGGCTATCCTCTTAGTTCCCCCCTTACTACTTTCATTAACATTCATATCAACAAGTCCCCATGGTAACTTGCAGTCATTGTAACATCACAGGAAATTCTGCAGTCAGGAATCTTGCAGCAGGGACAGACATACACTTTCCCAAACATCAACCATTAACACATATTTACTGATACAGGGTTAACCCTCTTTAAACTAGTCATGTCAACTTCTTTCAGACCTAAGGCCTGCTAAGGTTAAGCTGAAATTTGACAGGCCTCAGGCTGGTGGACTTTGCTTTAGATCCTTATCTTACTTATATAAGTAACACGCTTACCAATAATATATACTTATCAACCCTTTACCCCTATAATACTATCGCCTACATATTCCTACACTAATGCTTACAACTTAAATCTATTCATCACACATTCATTGTGTATGGGTTAATCACAATAGATAATTAAATTTATATATGATTAGCTACAAAGCTTTTTTTTTTTTTTTTTTTTTTTTTTTTAAGAAGAGCAGTGGAGAGCTCTCCTTAATTCCCTAATTTGGGAGCCTTCAGATAACTGGGCTTGTTGGACAAATAAAGGACTTCGTTTGGTTGAAAGAAAAATGATAAAATGCATTCAGTTCTACCCCCAGTCTAGGGGCCTCACTATGCTCCCATTAACAACAAGGAGTCTGGTGGCACCTTAAAGACTAACAGATTTATTTGGGCATAAGCTTTCGTGGGTAAAAACCTCACTTCTTCGGATGCATATGCTCCCATTAAGTCAGTCGCAAAGTCCAGATGACTTCAATGGCTGCAGGAGCAGTCCTTCAGCAGGCTTGCAATCCAATGCATCCGCAAATAAATTCTGGAGTGCAGCTATTATACAATCAGATTAAACAACGGTTCAAATATGGGGCCATATATCCAGTAAGAAGTTTCTCTCTGATGGTGTATGTAGTCACCAGAATGCCAAGACGTGGAATGTGGGGTTACACAACAACCCTTTATTATTATTTTTTAATATCACAAGGTTCTATATTTCTATTTCCATATAGGTTTTTATGTCATGCTCATCACCATAGCAGTCAGACCTACATCTAAGCCCTACGTGTAATATTGCTCCCTATCACCCACTCTCATCATGGCTGCCTCCATCAATCCTCACCATACCACTTTCAAGCAGTCCCACTGAAATCAAGGCCTATTATGAAGATCTGCAGAATTTGCTATGAGTCATACCCTATTCAGTTGTCATAAATGACTGGAGCATCTTATTTGCCCCCCACATCCCACCCCTCTCCTGCTGCAATTCAACCTGTCTATACAACTTTCGTTATTTGAATGCCCCTATGAAGTCTCCTTTTATTTATTCCCTCTCCAGGTCAAACACTCCCAATATTCTTCAAGACAGAAATTTTTCCATGCCACTAATTTTTTTGCTGTTCCCTTAACGCCTCCACTATCTCTCCTCCATCACTTATGAGATAAGCTGATTGGAGCTGCACACAGCATTCCAAGTGGGGGGCAGGGACAGCAGGGATTTATATAATGGTGCTTCAGGTATTATTTTATTTCCTATCCTATTCCTTCTGCACCCTAATATTTTGTTCACTTTTTAATGACACTCAGGTGTTTTGCCTAAGTAGCTAAAATTAATTTCTAAATTAACAATGTATATAAACAATTCAGATTAATCCTTCCAATGTTAATAAATGCAAGCTAATGAACAATCAGTTTAATCTGTCATCTGCTGCCCATTTCATCTTGTTTTTCTAGATTCCTCTGAAATGCCTTGGTATTTTCTAGATTTTTATTATTTGTATTACAATAGTGCCTTTAAGCCCCAGTCACGAATCAGGATGCTGTTGTACTAGGCACTGTATAGGCACAAAACAAACTCTAGTTTGTTGAAACATACTCATGTGAAAGATGAATGCAAAAATGTGACACTGTGAGGAAGAAATTGGAAAGCAAGGGAAAGCAGATAAAAGGTCTGGAACAAAGTAGAAGCAAGACTTCAAGCAGTTGCAGCACTGAAAAGAAAGTGCTTGAAAAAACTCAAGGCCAGTGGGAGGACGGGGGGAATTATGTTTTTACAATAAAGGAAGAGTGAAAAGATGCTAAGCCAGCAGAGACTGAGGGGAAGTAATACCTAGTGGCAAAAAGACAAAGGAAAAATTAAACTGCTATTGGTTGTGCATTGATAGTACAGCAAGTGTGACACGCTTTCAAGGGGTACCCAGGGTTACAAGGCACATCGCTACCACCTGCCCTTAGCATGAGGGAGCCTTGTCTGTGCTTGCCTGGGGTCAGCTCCCAACTCCACTGGTCATGGGCAACACAAGCACTCCCCTCTAGGCCTCACAGACCCTGCTGTCTAGGGTTACCATTCGTCCGGATTTACCCGGACATGTCCTGCTTTTTGTGTTAAAAATAGCGTCCGGGGGGGAATTTGTAAATCACTAAAAATGTCCGGGATTTCCCCCCCAGGCAGAGCGAGGCGCGGTTGGGAGGGCTGCAGGAAATTCAGCCACTCGCATGGGGCTCTGGCAGCCAGACCCCTTCCCCCGCAGCTTGCCGGGCTGGACTCCGGAGCAGCTGTAGAGCTCCTCCTCCCCGCCCCCCCTCCCCCGCATTCTGAGCCGGCCGGCCTGCCGGGCCGTTTGCATCGGGCCTCGGCAGCTCCTCCTCCCCCCACTTCTCCTTCTCCCCTGCTCCCTCGCTCCGGCAGCACTGTGCGGGGGCAGGGACCGGGTTGTGCGTTGCGCTGGGGAGCGCAGCCACGTGTCCGGCTCCGCACAGAGCCCAACACCATGTTCTGAGCGGCAGGGTAAGGGGGCCAGGGGGCAGGAGAAGGGGCAGGGAGATTTTGGAGGGGGCAGTCAAGAGACGGGGGGGGGTCAGGAGTTTGGGGGGGGCTTTTGGGGGGGGTGGAGAAGGTTTTGGGCAGTCAGGGTACAGGTAGGGGGTAGGGTCCTGGGGGGCAGTTAGGGTAGGGGGTCTTAGGAGGGGGCAGTTAGCGGACAAGGAACAGGGAGGCTTAGGTAGGGGGTGGGGTTCTGGAGGGCAGTTAGGAGCAGGGGTCCCAGGAGGG
>NW_020664389.1:13885838-13897889 GCF_002925995.2 Terrapene triunguis
GGGGGGGGCTGTCAGGGGGTGGGGAGTGGTTGGATGGGGCGTGGGAGTCCCAGGGGTCTGTCTGGGGAGTGGGGGTGTGGATAAGGGTTGGGGCAATCAGGGTACAGGTAGGATCCTAGGGGGCCAGTTAGGGTAGGGGGTAGGGTCTCAGGAGGGGGCAGTCAGGGGACAAGAGGCAGGGAGGCTTAGGTAGGGGGTGGAGTCCTGGGGGGCAGTTAGGGGCAGGGGTCCCAGGAGGGGGCAGTCAGGAACAAGGAACGGGGGGAGGGTTGGGGGTTCTGAGGGGGGCGGGAAGTGGGAGGGGCAGGGGCGGGGCTCCTCCCGTCCTCTTTTTTGCTTGCTGAAATATGGTAACCCTACTGCTGTCACTGTACAAGGTTAGCAATAGACACACTCCAACCCTAGGGCCCTCCAGGTGTCTCCCTGGAGTGCCCAGTCCCGATTCCAAAGCAGCAGTACACGCCAGCAGTTCCCCCTCAGATCACCGCTCCACTTTACACGGGGCACTTGATTTCACTATAAAGTATAAAAGTTTATTTAATTAAAAGCACAGAGATTAAAATAACAGCAAGTCCTGGAAACAAATGGTTATATACAAAATTAAATCATAACACACATTCCAGAACCTAGACTTAATTATCTAGATACTCTTATGCCCTGTAGAGTAGTGCTCACCCAAAGTCCTTGCAGCTTTTTATAGCCAGGCTTGACTGTGATCCTCCTTTCATGGAGAAGAAAAAAAAAAAAGGACACTCTGTCAGCATGTCTCCTCAGTGAAGGACCCAGTGTATTCTTTTGTCCCCCAAGATAGGAGTTCTCAATCTTTTTCCTTTCTGAGTCCCCTCTCCCCCCGCTATAAAAACTCCATGGCCCACCTGTGCCACAACTGTTTTTCTGTATATAAAACCAGGGCTGGTGTTAGGGGTACCAACCATGGCAATTGCCTATTGCCCCACGCCACAGGGAGCCCCACAAAGCTAACTTGCTCGGGCTTCAGTCCCGCTGCAGCTTTGGCTCTCTGCCCTGGACCCCCGTGAGTCTAATGCCAGCCCTGCTTGGCAGACCCCCCTGAAACCTGCTCATGGTCCCCCCAGGGGGTTTATAGACCCTCAGTTGAGAACCACTGCCCCAAGACAGAGTCCCATCTTTTGCCTTCATTCATAAATATGACAAAACATGCTGTTGTGAAATCTACAGGAGACGACAAAATCTTTCAACTGACACGTGGCTTAGTATACAAATGGGCCTCCATTGAGAGGCAGACAAACTGTTGGCTACTGCAGCTCCACTAATAAAACAGTATTAATCCTGTTCCCGGGGGGGGGTGGGGAGGGGGTGTACAGAGTTACCTTTTACAAAGCCACACTCACCTGCCTATTTATAAATGCAGTGGCAAGGCACCTCCCTTGCCTCCACATTTCTTTCTCTCTGGCAATGGGGGGAGACCTAGTGTGAATCAATCCCACTCTGGAGCCTATTCAATCTTTTCACTCTGATTTATTTTTCAGTATTTATACAGTTAGGCCCAGTAGTTCTCTTAAGCCAAACAAAATCCAAACTTATAAAAAGAAATGCCTCACCCTGTCCCCTCTCTGGGGTGTTGCCTTATTGTACTGGCTTCTGGTTGCCAGCCCTTCCCTAAACACCAATTAACTTGGATGTTTTCACTGTAGGGAACAAAGCAGCCTTCCATCCAGGAGAAGCCTTTTCTGCCACTAACCCTGCTGCAGTTTGTTTCTCACCCCTCCTCTCTGGGGAGGTCACTGGCAGGCCTTAGTTGGCCTCAAGTGTCTCTCATTAAGCTGAAAGGCGGTTATCTCAGGTTATAGGGAACACAGCCCTCACCATTCCAGGGTGGATATATCTGTGTTCCACTACACCCCTAAAGTTGTCAGGTCTGACTTTGTCACAGTGTATGTTAGATCAAGCCAGCTATATTTGTGAGACCACATGTAAACACCCCCATATTTCACTCTATACTGATGCAAGCAACACTAGGATTTCACAAGCATGAATACTCCTGATAAGTGCAATGAAGTGGATCACTGCATATATATTCCCTGCTTTGGTAACTATCTGGCCATCTGACACATGCATTCTTGGTGTCCGTATTCCACAGAGAAGGCATAGAACACAGCTGCTCTTTCAGCATTATGTGAGCTTGTGTCTCTTTTGTTGAAGATTTTTCAAATGAGAAAACTGGTAGCGGGGGGGAATCAATGCCGCTATTAAGCAGCTTGTGGCTTCTTCATTTCTTTAGATGCTGTTGTGCTACTCACTTCATAAAAACATTTAAGGTTTTTGTTTTTGGAAGAGTCCAACTCTTTTGTGACTAAATTTTATCATTTTCATTACTAAACTAACCCAAGAACCACTTTCCTAGCAAGTTCTTGAAACTTAGGAGTTTTGTGACCTTTTCTTTCCCAAAAGCACTGGACCTCCCTCCCTCTTTGCAATCATTAAACATCTCTGTGGCAATGACTATCGCTTAGGTGGAAAAGTAGAATTAGGAACATTTTTCATGTATCCTTAACGGTCTCTTAAATGCAGTTCAACAGATGGAAATAAGGCAAAAGAGCCAGCACAACAGACCTGGTGGCCCGGAGAGAGCTGGCTAGAAGTCCACAAACTACAGATTGGGACCTCTGTGCTAGAGAATATTGACACTTACCCCAAGTGGTATAGTTAGGTTCCCATGCATCTTGCATATGTCAGAGAGCAACCATTACAGTATTTGACTGACTGTCTTGAGCAGAGGACAAATAATCTTTGCCCTAATACAGAGGTGATGAACAGATCCCCTAAAATAGACATTTGTGAAAGCTGTCTGAAGAGCAACAACAACAACAAAGAAATGAAAAAAAAAATCCTTGACTCCAATCTCTCAAAATGTCCATTTTGCCATTAGAATCTCAAGAGGTTCATTGAAATTCAATTGTCTGGCAAAGAGCAGATATGCTGAATAGATTCTGTCATTCTTACCACATCTAATGTCCTTTTGGAAAAGAAGCTGAAAAATAGATAGCAGGCAAAAAATCCAAATGGTGATGGGAACAGATGTCCTTTACATTTTTAGTCTGCATACATTTATTCTTTGAGGACAGATCCCACCAGCCAGCCAACAGCCCACTCTGCCAGGCAGACATCCAGAAGAGACCTAGGGGTGTTTGTAGGGAATTATCAAGGATTATCTCCCTCCTCCTCAATTCCCAGACCACTCTGCATCACTACAACCTCAGGGCTGCAGGCTCCCAGACTCCCGGCTCTTCCCCATGACAGAGGAATGGTCAGTGGATCCATATAGCAGTGGATTCACGAGCCTCCCCCTGCTGACAACCCTGAAACACATATGCTCAGGCACAACCCCAAAGTCACGTTCTCCCAAAATCTCCCCCTCCCCCCCCCCACCACCCATACAGCAAAATGAGTCTTGGACTTTTTTAGGGGATTTATCCCCTATGTACAGCTCACAAGAGACAAAAATGACAGCTCATTTACATTTATCCACTCATAATTCAGGAGTTGGGTGTTACACACCCGATTCAATGAATATTCCATTATTTCTAATATGAACATATCAGTCACAGACCCTTATAGGGTGCATGGTAGAAGGAGCACGCAAAGGGGATGCCCTTCTCCCCCTGTGGATGACCTTTGCAGTGGAGTACAAGGACTGCTCTTTTGATGCAGCCCCAGTGCACGTAGTGCCCTAAGTGGGGAGGGAGGGCCCAGCCCTGTTTTTCACACCATGGGGCAAGCTAGTTGCACTGGGGGAACGGATAGGCTGCAGCATCATAAAAAACAGGCTTAGTATGTGCAGTCCCTTTGCCTATCAGGCCACTCAGGTACAGTACACAATCCCTTCTCAAGCATACTCTGTGTCCTACTCTCGCCACTGGCAGAAATCTGCAGTTTGGCCCTGATTTAAAATTATGTTGCACAGTAAATGAAGTGGTAGAGAATTGTTAGAATAGAGCACCATTAGGTACATTAGTACTATGGGCTTGTCTGCATGAACAATTAGACTGTGGCAAACTAGGAATCTACCTGAACTAGGCTGCCACATTTTAACTGTCCACATGCACCCTGCTAATGTGTGTTAACAAGTTGGTTACGACACTTTGATCTAGTCCTGTTTCAAGGTCAAAGCACTCTAACGCACATCAGTAAGGTGCAAATGGACAGTTGGTCCGTGGCAGGCTCCTGTGGGGTAGAGTCACACCCCAGCGTGCCACAGTCTATACTCCTGAGGGAATTCTGTACACAGTATTTTAAAATTCTGTAAACTGCATATTTTATTTTTAATTATTTGATGACAAGTATTTTGAAATAAATTACCAAAATAATTGAAAATGTAGAGATGGTATTACTGTGTTATTTTAACAAATAAAATATGCAAAACTTCGCAGAATTTTAATTTTTTAAATTTTTTGGCACAGAATTCCTTCAAGAGTACTAGGATTCTATGTGGCATAATCTGGGTGCGGGCAGCTTGGTTGTGGGTCTGGGTGCAGGGGGGAAATCTGGATGCATAGGAGCTCGGTGTGGGGTTCTGGGTACAGGGGAGTCCAGGTGAAGGTGGTTAGGGCTCAAGGGGGGGGGGGTCTGGGTGTGGGGAGCTCCCAATGAAGGGGGTGAGGTTCAGCAGAGGAGGTTTTGGGGGGGCTCGGTGGGGAGGTTCTGGGTGCGGGGAGGGCAGTCACTGCATGGGGAACTGCCCGCCCCCCTGTCCACCCAACCCCTGTGCATCCAGAACCGCCCTGCATCCAACCTCACACCCTCCCCCCCCACAAGCCTCAACCCCTGCACCCGGAACCCCACCCTGAGCCTCACCCTCCCCTGCACCCAGACACCACCCCCTGCCAGCCCCCTCCCCAAATGGTGCAGAGCTTCCTGCAGCCTGGGGAAGTTTCTGGGGGTTGATCTGACCCAGCCCTAGCTGATCTGTGCAGGGAAGGGAAGGGAAAGGGGGAAACTAACATCCATGGGTGGCTGGGGAATCCCCAGACCCCCCCACCCCTTCTCCTCAGTGATTTACCTCTCCCCCGGCTGCCTGAACAGATGCATCTGAGCTGCCAGGGAGGGGTGAGTTAGCACTGGTGCAGCTTCTCTTTGCTTCCCCACAAAAACCATTTTCTGCAAAAAAGTAAAGAGAATCTGCCCTGGGGGGGGGGGGAGAGGGGGGGCATTGTCTGTTGTACCACAGAATTCCCCCCCAGGAGTAAGTCTAATTGTTTATGTAGACAATCTATAGGAGTGCATTATCTGCTGAAAAACTCCCTGTACACATCCTCTTCTATTTAGGTTTTATACCACACCCATCATCATGGGATCAGAGTGCCTTCCAGCTTACACAGAAAATAAAATCCGGACAATTTGAATATGATGGCTTTATGGACTTAATTCTGCTATCAGTTCTTAGCATAACTAGTGAATTCAATGGAGGACATGTGCATGAATCTAGGTATCATAGGTACTTATATGACCCCATAACTGTAGTATCTGAGCATTTCATAATCTTTTCATTTTATTTATCTTCAAACCTCCCTCTCCCCAATAAAGTATCATCCCCATTTTACAGATGGGGAACTGAGGCACAGGGAGACATAGGCTAGGTCTACACTACCCGCCTGAATCGGCGGGTAGAAATCGACCTCTCGGGGATCGAATTATCGTGTCTCGTCGGGACGCGACAATCGATCCCCGAATCGACGCTCTTACTCCACCAGCAGAGGTGGGAGTAAGCGCCGTCGACGGGAAGCCGCGGAGGTCAATTTTGCCACCGTCCTTACAGCGGGGTAAGTCGGCTATGCTATTCGCGTAGCTGAATTTGCGTATCTTAAATCGACTCCCCCCTGCAGTGAAGACGTAGCCTAAGTGACTCATCCAGTGTCACACAGCAAGTCTGGGACAGGAAGAAATAGGACCTGTGTCTCAAGTCCCAGGACAGCACCCTAACCATGGAACTATACTGCCTCTCAATGGTGGAGCCCTTAAAATTGTAACACTGGAAAAAGAGTGGAAATCTGAAACAGATGCTTTTCCAAGTGTTCTAAGGCAGTGATTTTCAAAGCCGGTCCGCCGCTTGTTCAGGGAAAGCCCATGGCGGGCCAGGCTGGTTTGTTTACCTGCCACATCCGCAGGGTCGGCTGATCGCGGCTCCCACTGGTCGCGGTTCGCCGCTCCAGGCCAATGGGGGCTGCGGGAAGGGTGGCCAGCACATCTCTCGGCCCGCGCCGCTTCCCGCTGCCCCCATTGGCCTGGAGCGGAAGGTAAACAAACCAGCCTGGCCCGCCAGGGGCTTTCCCCGAACAAGTGGCGGACCGGTTTTGAGAACCACAGTTCTAAGGGTATGGCTGTTTGGTTAAAATCATGTCCAGGGTACAAAGAAAAACAAATCACATGGACACAGTTAATATTATACAGCAATAAGAGAATCGTAAAGAAAATATTGTGACAAATAAAATCCACATACAAAGAAGAGATAGTAACATCATAAATCACTGGAGTACAAGAAATATCCATATTCACATCACCACATGATCGGACCTAACTTAACGATTGAGGTTTACTCAGAGTGCACAAAATCACCCATTGAAAAACTACACTAGGGTAGGATGAGACCAACAAAATGATCTTACATGAGCAAGAAAACTGATCATCTGGGAGGTGTCAGCAGAAACCTGTCTGCCTTAACAGACCCTTGAGTCAGTTGGTAATAGAAGCAAGTTGCCTGCCAAACTGATTCCCAATTTGCAGCTGCTGGTTTTTGTAACAGATGCCTCGAGAGAAACTCCCGCTAAAAATATATCTGTTAGAGATGCACCAGTGTTGTCTGGAGCATCACAAACAGCCGCTTTGGTTAACTCACTTTTAGGCTTCACAGCTGAGAGGCACAAGACCTATGAGTAAGGCTACGATTCTGTCATGGATTCTGTGATTTTAAGAGATGGCTGAGAGTTTCTGAAAATTCCATTAAAAGCATTGGTTTTGAGAAAAACGAGAGATCGGTTATTTCCTTTAAAATCTGTAGTACATGTGTCGAAAGTACCGTTTGGTGCACCATTGTTGCTTAGCCAATAAGATTTGTTGTAATTGAGCAGTCAAGTATGAGGAGCATGCGTGAGGTTTAGTTAAAGAGTGAGGAAAAAATGGCAATTCCAAGAACACTGAGGAGCAAACTGGCGGACACAACTGCTAACCAGAGAAGGAAACACTTCATGAACATAGTGGATTGATGTTTTGTACAGCATGTAATGTTCCTGTGTAGTTTACAAGCCAAAAACAAACTGCGACAAATGTATAGAAAGTGCTTTGCATAAATGAGAGGCACAAGGCCTTGAATAGAGTGTGAGCGAGAAAGCTAAAGTACAAAAAAAGGCAAGTGAGCTGTTTACTGAAAAGACTGAGGAACAGAGAATCGCAGGACAGAAGTTTACCGATTTTCAGTCTTTCTGCACCACTAACGTTTCACTACATGTCCTAGAACAACCCTGATATGTTATACCTACCTCGGATTATCTCTGAAAAACATACCGCAAAAACTTTTTGAAAGCCATGTAAGTGACCTGAAAGACCTGCTGAATCAATGTTTTGGAATTAGTCTCATAGGCTAGGTCTACCCTACCCACCTGAATCGGCGGGTAGAAATCGACCTCTCGGGGATCGAATTATCGTGTCTCGTCGGGACGTGACAATCGATCCCCGAATCGACGCTCTTACTCCACCAGCGGAGGTGGGAGTAAGCGCTGTCGACGGGAAGCCGCGGAGGTCGATTTTGCCACCGTCCTTACAGCGGGGTAAGTTGGCTGCGATACATCGAATTCAGCTACGCTATTCGCGTAGCTGAATTTGCGTATCTTAAATCGACCCCCCCCCCCGTAGTGAAGACGTAGCCATAGCAGATGAAACTACTGATGCTGAAGGGTGCAACATACTGAATATCCTGGCAGTGCCTGGTTTGTCTTTTACAGACATTTCAAGCTGACAAGGGGAAGGTAGTTTGGAATTTAAGTCTTTGCTGATGGAGTGTGTATGTTTGGAGACTGTTAACTTTAAAACAGTGAGTCACACAGTGGCGGAAACAGTTTGGAAATATGGAATTCCTTTTGATAAAGTCACTGTTTTTGTCACTGACAATGCTGCATAAATGAACAAAACCTGGAAATGAAATCTCAAAGTGCATTTTCTGAATGCAGTGCATGTAACATGCACTGCGCTTCTTCACAACTTAGTGGGCGATACCTGGAGAAAAACATTTGAAAAAGTAAATGAACTTGACATTGCCGTAAAATGTGCATTCACTGCCTGCCCTGCCCGCAAAGCATGGTTCCATCAATCATGGAGGGGGAGAGGGGAGGAGGAGTGCCTGCAGTTCCAGCTTCACTGGTAATCACATGGGGGGAACAGCTGGTTTGAAGCTGTCCATTTTCATACCAGTCACCTGCAGGATTGTGTGGATTTAAAAAAAAAAAAAAAAAGAATAGTGGGAGCGAAGCTGTAGTTCATCTATTGAAGGTGTAGTCACTTTAAGTAAATCAAGAAAAATAAAAGCAGATGTTGCAGCAGTAGAAGCATTTGCACCAAGAATAATGGCAACTGTCACTGCTTACAAAAAAAAACAGAAATCAGATCGCATAAAGTGGCAAATGAGTTGGCCGATCTTGCCAGTTGGACAAAATCCTCAGTGGCACAACTGACAACCTGTTAGCTAAGAAAGTCCTTTGCGAAAACAGCAACAAATATTGAAGCCTACATGACTGAGTCTGAATGGTTTTGTTAATACTGCCAGTGTTTTGAAAGCCTGCTGAGTGTTTGATTCCAATCAGGCCAAACTTCTTGACCTTGCATCACTAAATATATTTGAGTCTATTCCAGGGGTGGGCAAATTTTTTGGCCTGAGGGCCACATCGGGGTTCCAAAACTGTATGGAGGGCCGGGTAGGGAAGGCTGTGCCCCCCCAAACCCTAACCCTATCTGCCCCGTCCCACTTCCCACCCCCTGACTGCCCCCCTCAGAATCCCCCGACCCATCCAACCCCCACTACTCCTTGTCCCCTGACCACCCCCTCTAAAGCCCCTTTCAGAATGTGGCTCTGCGAACATGGGCGGAGGACTCAGGAGGAGCAGGGGCAGCCGCACAGCTGGAGAGAAGCGGCGGTTTCCCCTTCAAAGCACTGCTTCTCTCCGGCCAGCTGCGCGGCTGCTCGGTGCTCTTCCTGAGTCCCCCACCTGCATTCGCTGTGCTCCCGCCACCCGCACCACCCACCTGCTCCCCTGAGGCTGCAGGTGAGCCTCCCTTCCTGCTCTCCCCTGCAGTGCAGCCCCCTCCCGTGCTGGCATCGCGTCACACTGAGGCTGCAGGGGAGGGGGGGGTCGAGCCTCCCCAGCTGGGAGCTCAAGGGCCAGGCAGGACGGTCCCGCAGGCCGTATGTGGCCCGCGGGCCGTAGTTTGCCCACCTCTGGTCTATTCCCATGCTTGAAGTCAATGCATTGGCAAAAGCTGAGTTTTGTAGGTACAGCCGTACAGTTTTGAAAGGGAGTGCCTTGACTTCGTGGAATTTGGGTGCAATTTAAAAGATCACTTTCCAAGTCTGGCTATAATAACTCTGATGTGTTTATCAGTGCCCGTTAACAGTCTGGACGGCAAGAGATCATTTTCATCTTACAAAAATATCTTATGAGATGACAGACACTCAATGAAAGATGACAACCTGGCAATGTACAACATGCGGTTTCAGAATTGTGGAAAGCTCTAACTGTAAGTACATGACCTTCTTACACTCTAACAATTAATCTTGTCAGTAGTCAAAATTATATTATAAGGTTTAATTGGCAATTTAAAAGCTTCTGTATTGATTTAGTGAAAACTGCATTATGTGTGTACATTTCCGTGATTTATTGTTTATTGCCTGCATCCTGTCCGTGACTTTTATTAAAGATACTCATGGCAAAATTGTAGCCTTACTTATGGGATGTTAATACCCAAAAGTGAGTGATTTTAAAGCATTATTCATTGTTATATGTTCAGTTACACAGCAATAGAGCTGAAGCAACTTGAAGAATCCTTCACCCAAAGAAAAAAAAATCACCTTGCACATATGTATAGCTCTAAGATGAAGTGTAGGAAAGGCTGGGAAACAGTTAAAGGAGAACTTCTGGACAAGCACACTGACTAAAAGATACTCAAGCATAGATTTAGACACAGCAAGTCCTGCTTTTATCTGGGGAATCTCTTTAAAGGCATCGCTGCTGCAAAATATGGCATATTCAGTAGCTGTAGGGTACGCAGATATTAAAACACTATTGGAAAGGGTTTTCCATCAGAGAGAAAATGGTTAAGGTAAAGCCCAAGTCAGATTATTATTATTTATATGTGTTTAGAAGCCAGGTTGGGGATCCATTATGCACAAATTCACAGTAAAGGACAGTCCTTACCCCCAAAACAGCTTACAATTTAAAGCATCTGACATCAGATATAAAATAAGGGGACTAAAGACCAGAAGATGGAGATGTGAACTTTTTCAAGTTGGAATGGCATTGTGTGGAGCACTTCAGACAGAGTATTGAAAACATGATATCCAAGTTTGCCCATGAACAAAAGATCAACAAGGTTGTATGACTTGAAGGAGGTTGAAGAAAAGAAATCTGTTACAGCAATGACCCTAATTTAAGGCTTTCAAAAAATTAGTTACCCGGGGGCTGATGATGATGCCGAAAGCAGGTGCCATCACTGCTCCCCACAGGAAACAAAAATAGAAGAGGGGGGAGGGAGGAAGGAGAAGGGAAAAAAACCAAGAAAGTTAGAGCATTGCATCATGCTATGTAGGGTGGGAGTTAGGAGAGGCACACGGTCATCACATATTCTTCATATCCGAGCAAAATATCAGATGCTGACTGGATTTTTTGTAGTTGATGGAGCAAGTTCACATTAGAAAGGAAGGCCACAGCATAATTTAAAGCAAAATAGTGGGCTCCATCTCACTGGTCTTGACTCAGGTAGGAATTAAATGGAAGCTTTGTCTGAACCAAAACTGCAGAATCAGTCCTTATTGGTATGTCTACACTGCATTTAGACACCCAAAGCTGGCTTGTGCCAGATGACACAGGCTCACAGGGCTCAGGCTCATGGGCTGTTTAATTGTGGTGTAGACATTCAGGCTTGGGCTGCAGTCCAAGCTCTGGGATCCTCCTCCTTCACAGGGTCCTAGAGCCCAGGCTCCAATCTGAGCCCAAACATCTACACCACAATAAAACAGCCCCTTAACTTGTTTCAGCTGGCTCGGGCCAGGCATAGGTTTTTAATCACTGTATAGACATACTCTATGTTTCCCTCCCCTGCCCTTTAAAAAAAAAGAGGGTGGGGGACACTTTTCCTCTCCATTATGGTGACACTTTCAGTGAATTGTTAACTTTGGCCAAATGTATTTTGTTCATCATCTAATCATTCCACTCTGTCTTTGGGGGATTTTTCTTCAGTCCGACTTCTTACTCACCATACCTCTATAGTCCCTCCTCCTTCCCAAACAAATGCATCATGGTGGATCTGATCCTGCATTCCTACACATTACAAATTCCCTCTGTTGTCAGTGGGGGTCCTTGGGGATGCAAAGAAAACGGTATTTTGGGCCTACGTTTTTTCTTGAAATAACATATGTTTGTCACTCCACTAGCTTCCCCTTGAAACAGAAGATTCCATGGATGTAAAAGCAGCAAAGAGTCCTGTGGCACCTTATAGACTAACCGACATATAGGAGCATGAGCTTTCGTGGGTGAATACCCACTTCTTCGGATGCATGTAGTGGAAATTTCCAGGGGCAGGTATAAATATGCAAGCAAGAGTGAGTCAGGCTAGAGATAACAAAGTTAGTTCAATCAGGGAGGATGAGGCCCTCTTCTAGCAGTTGAGGTGTGAACACCAAGGGAGGAGAAACTGCTTTTGTAGTTGGCTAGCCATTCACAGTCTTTGTTTAATCCTGAGCTGATGGTGTCAAATTTGCAGATGAACTGAAGCTCAGCAGTTTCTCTTTGAAGTCAGGACCAGACTTCAAAG
>NW_020664389.1:13898289-13899196 GCF_002925995.2 Terrapene triunguis
TTAGATAGGGGGTTGGGTCCTGGGGGGCAGTTAGGGGCAGGGGTGATCAGGGGACAGGGAGCAGGGCGGGTTGGATGGGTTGGGGTTTCTGTGGGGGGCAGTCGGAGGGAGTGGATGGTGGCAGGGTGGGGCTACCCTCCCTCCCTGTGGAGTATCCTATTTTTTGAATGTTAAAATATGGTATCCCTACTCACAGCGCAGCTCTCCATTCACAGCAGGCTGCAGCATGAGGTCTCAGCTACCTCACTCCCTCCCCCTCTTTCCTGTTGGTAGTGGCCAAGGGAATGCTGGGAAATGTAGTTCTTTCCCTGCTCCAGGGCTGGCTCTATAGGCAGGGAGCTAACCAAGGAACTACAGCTCCCAGGGCCCCCTGTTGGTTCTCGGCTCCCATGCTGGATCCTGCCGCCCCTGCAAATGGGCTGCCCCAAGCACGTGCTTGCTTTGCTGGTGCCTAGAGCCGCCCCTGGCTCTAAGGGTATGTTGATTTGTTCCTGTGTTAGTGTAGGGAGTGTCCTGAGTAGATGGTGCAGTGTCTTAGTGTATTCCTCAGTGGGATCTGAGGGAAGTGGCCTGTAGAATTTGGTATTGGAGAGTTGTCTGGCAGCCTCCTTTTGGTAGTCAGACCTGTTCATGGTGACAACAGCACCTCCTTTATCAGCCTCTTTGATGATAATGTCAGGTGGTTTCTGAGGCTGTGGATGGCATTGCATTCTGCACAACTTAGGTTACGTATGTACATAACCTCTGCTATGTACATCGGCCAAACTGGACAGTCCCTACGTAAAAGGATAAATGGACACAAATCAGATATTAGGAATGGCAGTATACAAAAACCTGTAGGAGAACACTTCAACCTCCCTGGACACACAATAGCAGATTTAAAGGTAGCCATCCTGCAGCAAAAAAA
>NW_020664389.1:13899296-13940602 GCF_002925995.2 Terrapene triunguis
GAGCTTCAGTTCATCTGCAAATTTGACACCATCAGCTCAGGATTAAATAAAGACTGTGAATGGCTAGCCAACTACAAAAGCAGTTTCTCCTCCCTTGGTGTTCACACCTCAACTGCTAGAAGAGGGCCTCATCCTCCCTGATTGAACTAACCTCGTTATCTCTAGCCTTACTCACTCTTGCTTGCATATTTATACCTGCCCCTGGAAATTTCCACTACATGCATCCGAAGAAGTGGGTATTCACCCACGAAAGCTCATGCTCCTATATGTCGGTTAGTCTATAAGGTGCCACAGGGCTCTTTGCTGCTTTTACAGATCCAGACTAACACGGCTACCCCTTTGATACTTGATTCCATGGATGTGTTATCCTTCCTCAGAAATGTCTCTGGCTCAATTCCTTGTTTCTTCTTACTTTCCTCATTTTTATCTTAGGGTGTCCCTAGGTTATGATCCCCCCCCTTTTTTTTATTAAAGCAAAAGTATCAACTTTATGTTTAAAAAAATATTTGAATTACTTCTGAAAAACAAAAAGTTCAGAATCATTACTAAATTACAATTTTCAAAAAATCCCCAGCATCTTGCAGTGGTATAATCCTAAGGAGCATACACACACACACACACACACACACCATACACCCTTGGAAGGGAGAACTTACATTGGAAAAATTGTAAGTCACCATAAAGGGTCTCAATGTGCAAATGAGGAGATGGTACAAGGAGATTTATTAGTCACTGTTGGGCTTATTGGAAAGGGATGCCTATGCATAAGGGATGGGCTCCTCATTAACCAGAATGTACCTATTGTCACCATAGCAAATTAACAAGGTTTGGGTGATTATTTAAACTAAGAGCAGGAGGAAAGCCAGTAGGGGAGCACTTTAGCCAAAGACCTGGTAGGGCTATCAGTAACTAAAAGGCAACTATCTGGCAAAAAAGAAAAGGACCAAAATTACTGCCAACACGGAAGGAGAGAGTGAGATCAGAAGCACATTCTGGAAAGTAATATGGTGTCAGTCAAAGAAGCTAAATACAAATAGGCACAGAGCCAAAACTAAGGCTTGGTCTACACTTACCCCCAAGTCGAAGTAAGGTACACAAATTCAGCTACGTGAATAACGTAGCTGAATTCGACATACCTTACTTCGAACTTACCGCGGTTCAGACGCGGTCCACACGCGGCAAGCAGGCTCCCCATCGACTCCGCGGTACTCCTCTCGTTGAGCTGGAGTACCGCAGTCGACGGGGATCACTTCCTGGTTCAATTTATCGCGTCCAGACCAGACGCGATAAATCGAACTCGGAACTTCGATCCCCAGCCGCCGAACTAGCGCGGCAGTGTAGACCAGCCCTAAAAGCTGTATCTGTATATCACAGAAAGCAACTAGAAGACAAAAGTGGGTGGAACTAAGAAACCTGGCATTGAAACAGAACCTCAACATAAACATTACTAAAACATGTTGAAATGACAAAAATCAATAGTGTACTCTAGCTCCTGGATTTAAATGATACAGGAAGTCATATACAGCAGATGTGGCAAAGTAGTACTGTACCTAAGATTTCACTGACTCTAATAAGATCAAATTCCTGAATGTAGGAACCACACAACAGAATCTGCAGATACACAACTTCCAGGTCATAAGAATACAAATGAACTAGAATGATTATGCTGCTGACCTTCAGATCAGGAAACAGTATGTACAGCATGAAAGATGAAAAAGAAACAAAGTGTAATAAAACAGCAATAATGGACTACAAGGCTGCTTACGCAGACCATAATAGAATCCCAGAAGGCAAGCATGCCCATCACCAAAAAAAGCAGCAATAAAGCAAGAAATAATACTATGGCTAAATGGCAAGGTTCAAGAGGATTTTCAAGCCAAGTAGTCATCCATCAGAACATGGAAATCCAGCCTAAGTGAAGCTAATAGAAAGAAACAAGCTATAACAGTACAACATAACAGAAATTCAGAAAGAATTTGAAGAGCAAGTAGCCAGAAAAGAACAATATGGAATTTCTTTAAAAGTCTACCAGGGCTCTTCTGGAATACCAAGGAGGGAAGGGAACAATTGAGAAACTAAATAATTTCTTTACATGATTTCAGCACAGAGGATGTTGGGGAGATACCTACTCTTTTCAGGCAATAAAGATGAAGCATTGCCAGAGACCAAGTTTGTGGAATATTAGTGTTAATCTAATCTATATCACTTCTGTCAGTGATCCTATTTGATATTAAGATAATTATAAAAATGTGAACAGTTTAAATTCAGATGCAAGATAGAGAGCAATTTGGATCCAGGTTAACACCTTTACCCAGGACAATTAGCCTGTAAAAGCACAATCCACTTGAACAATTTACCAAGGGCTATGCAGGAAGTCAGACTAGATTATCACAATAGTAACTTCTGTCTTTGAAATCTATGAAAAAAAAAAGTCTTTAGATTAATGCAGTGGATCTCAACCTTTCCCATACCATGACCATGTGTTACAACTGAAAAGTTTCAGGACCCTCCATCCAGCTAAAAATGAAGAAGGGGATGTTGATTGTGATCCTCCAAACCCATATGCACTCTCACCTCAGTCATGGCTCTTACGGTGAGAGCACATAGACTAGAACAAAAAGCAGAAGGCCCTTGGACTAGAAGATGCATATCTCGAAACAAAACAGGATAGGGCTCTGAAAAACACATTTCTGTGTTTCAGTAGAACTTTCCAAACTGTAAAATAGGCACAAGGAAAAACAGGACTGGAACTATTTATCCAAAGCAATACATACATTCCTGAATGGATATGGGATACGAGCAAAGGACACATTACAACGGAGGTGTTCAGCTTTTCAAAAGTCTGCAATACTAATCAACACTTTTTTCTGTATTTTGAGACAATAAAACTTATTCTTGGCATTTCAGTGAGAGTAGCATCTAGGCTGTAAAGTATGCAAATTTCACGCCCAAAGATGGGGGAGCATCAAAAAGCTCCCCAGAATACACATTTCTACCAATATCGCTCTAGTGAACTGTGACTAGATAACACATAACTTTGCATACTGTAAATATAAATTTTTCAGTCCAACGTTTTCTTCTTGTGATATGCACAGGCGAAATCACAGTTCAGTAAGACATGAGATAATGGACAATACAACACATGTACCATCATCTTTATTAAACATCTTACTTAGCATTTTGATTAAAGATACACATGCAAGTATTTACTAGCTCATTTTTCCCCATTAATTGGCTATTCCTGTGCTGTACAGAGGGTAGGAAAATATTATAGCTGACTCCACTGCAGGGCGTCACTGAATGCTGTGGTACCCCAGACCCCACTAGACAGCTTGCTAGCATGCACTGTGTACCAGGAGGTTGAAGGGAAGTGCTTTACGTGCTCCAAGCTCTGAGTGCAATAGGCTCTAGCCCTTCAGGGGTTCCCATAAATACACTTTCACATAGAGGATTATTTTACCAGGGCTGCCAATAAATAAACAGAGCAACTAAAGGGTACACAGTGACTTCCAGTTACTATGGAAGTTCAGAATACACCTCTACCCCAATATAACGCTGTCCTCAGGAGCCAAAAAAAATCTTACCGCGTTATAGGTGAAACCGCGTTATATCGAACTTGCTTTGATCCACCAGAGTGCGCAGCCCTGCCCCACACCCGGGAACGCTGCTTTACCGCGTTATATCTGAATTAGTGTTATATCGGGTCGCGTTATATCGGGGTAGAGGTGTAGTTCTTATTCCAGCTCTCTGAGGCAGTCCAGTACAGATCCCATGAAACTCCTCAAGCCTAGTGACTAGGGTACTTCCCACCAGTCCATCCCTCTCCCATTCAAGCCCTGGCCTACAGACTGCACCAGCCAGAGCTCAGCTCCTTTGCCTGTGATTTTGTTGGGCCCCTTCTGGTGTCACACCAGCAGTTGTCCCATGCCTCCCTTTTGAAGGTGTTTCCCTGTATCCAGCTGCTGTTGCTGGCCCTTCTACCAGAAACAAGCTGGTTCTCTGCCCAACTCTTGGCTTTCCACTCGCAGCTCAGGCTGTCTGCTGCCTGAAGCTTACTGCTCCATGTCACACACATCCCTTCCTCTCTCCCAAGTCTGATCCCATCTGTCCTAAGGAGGTACCTTTTCCTGTATTGTAGGATAGGGGGGCAGGGAAGGTCTCAACCTGAGGGTCACAACCAACTTGTCCTTCCCGTGTTGCTAAATGTGGGGGAGAGGGTTCCTACCATGGAAAACGTTTAGAACCATTATTCTGGGGATTATGAAGCCCCTATTGACTAAATGTTTAACTGGGTAACAGCCCCCCTCTCCTCATTAGATTGTTTCCCTTCAACTCATTCCAGTTGGGGGAAAGTCCACAGTAATGAAGCAGCCAGTTCATTAAAAAAAAAATAGTAGAAAAGGCCCTGAAAAACTGCAGAAGAAGGAGAGCTGCAATACTCCCCTTCCCTCAGAAACTGCAGAAGTCTCTCCACTGACTGTGGGGCTGTTGTGTGCAACATTTCTGGGCAGGCAGAAGTTTGGACAGAAATCTGTCCTGAAGTCAAAGCTGACACTTGGTACCCCACACAGGCACAAGATGCAGGCATAGAGTGGTCTTGTCAGCACTGGCACAGCTTCCCAAGACAGCCATCCTACAGAGATGGTGGGGAGAGGGCAGCCATGCCCTCCTCAAGCACAGCTTGTGATCCTGCATGGTAATGGTATCACCTTTACTGTCACAACAGGCCCTTAGGAACTGTGGAGCTTGCAAGCCCTACCCCTATCCTCCTCTGTAATCTCCCAGACAGAGAAACAGGCAAAAATTAGATGGAGTAAATTCAAAGGGTTTTTTTCCTCCTCTCACAGGTTTTTGTCCCAGGAGAGCAGCATGGAGGTTTGTGCTCCCCCTGTAACTTCTGTTAATTTTACTTTGGTTTGTCCATCATGCCCTGTATGCTGCTTATTTATCTCTGGAGAGTCACATATTCCCCTTAAACACTGGCCTGATTTTGTGTCTCTCCAGCCCCTCTCCCCATTTTGTTTTGTTAACAGCCCAAGGTAAGAGTGGATGGATAACAGGCAGAAGTCTCAAAAAAAAAAGCACCCCCCCCCATACACACAAACACTTAAGAATATGGTCATTTTGGAGATAAATAGATTTGAACGATGTTCCACCACCCACAGCCATTATGAGGCAAGAATTACATTAATTTTAAACTACATTTCTTGCCTGGCTGGTTTAAATTTTTATAAAAATACAGTATGCTACAAAATGTTAAAAATACAGTATGCTACAACACTCTCCAGATAAGCACTTTCCATTTCTACAATGAGCTGGTCTTTTTACATAATGATAAACTGTCACAGATCAAATTGCTTTCAAAACTCAAAATAAAGGAAATAATGGTAGGCTGCTGTCAATCACAGCTTCCTTTTTTACATAACCACACCTTTGACCAACTATACTTCAAATGTGTTTATCTACAGGTCTGACGCACACAGAGGTGTTCATGCACTCAGACTGGTACTTTTGTAAAACTGCACAGATTAAAGGGAAAAAAAATCCTACCATTTAGGGAAATCACACACACACACTTTGAATAGCAGATGGTTGGTTATAGTTACAATGGAGCTAAATAAAGTCAGTTTGCAAAATTGTGCAGCATTCAATAACTGGCAGAAGTGAAGGCTTACCAGCCTTTGCAAAGAGCCAGCACAAGGGCTAGGCACACTTAAGCTGTCAAATTAGATCTTAACTGTGATTTAAGTAATGCATAGCTTGCTAGCCCCATTGAACTCTTTCTCAGTAGGACCAATACCTGCTACAAGAGTGGAATATTTAAGGCAAAAACTGCCAGCTCATGACAGTAAAGTAATAGACCATAAATTCAGTGTAACTGGAATGGATGAAGATACATCTCTTTTACATAAAAGGAAAAATAAGAACTCCAGGACCAGCAAGAAAACAGAAGGAACTTACATTTGCTTTGTGTGTGGTGGTCTTCACCAAAGTACAAGTCAAAGTTGTAAATGTAATTCCCATGTGTGGGAGCATTCCAAATAATTTGGCTCTGACTCAATGCCATGAATTCATTTTTATTACACTGGTAGAGAGAACACTAAACAGAGATGCCTTTGGCAACATTCACATCTTGGATTTAGCCACTGTGTGTAGAATATCAAGAAACTATCTGTAAAAAGCGGGAAATAATCCTGTTTTCAAAGTTTATTAACTCAATATTGGATATAAGAATCATTTGAAGAGATCCAACTCTAATCATGCATCAGAATTAATTTTTGGACTAAATCTTTATCAGCTATTTACGTTGATCCAGGACAGGAATCCTAATGGCAAAGATATTTTCTATCAAAGTCTCATTGAGAATGATTCACTGAAACAGGTAATTTCATCCCCAAAAAGTATTCCCTTAAGAAGATGATGATATTTTCCTCTATTTCCACTACAGCTGGGTGATTACTGCATAAAGTAGTAGGTGTGAACATTTGAATAAAAGCTGGAAAATTCACTTAGTAACTCCCCTCTCCCACTTTTCACAAATATGCACCTGAGGGAGAATTTGTTCACAGAAATGTCCAAGGAAAGGAGAAGTGTGACTAGTAATCCTGTGAACAGGGTTTCAGATCAAATATCTCCAACGCAATCATGTGTGCAGTTTGAGGGTTTGGGCGTCATCAAGTCAGGGAGCAAAAATACCGTATTTCTTCAATAACCAACCACACAGCTAGCTATGCCAAAAGCAATAGTCAAAGCAGAGAGAACATGATCAGATTAATGTCAGAACTCATCTCTGTTTATTGCACCTTGTGGTGGGGTGTCTGCCCCACCCCCATGCTAGAGGGGGCTGCAGCAGGCCAGTATGCCTGTGCAGCCCAGCAGCCAATAAAAGGGCTAATTGGGAGCCAATCAGGGCCTGGATTGGAGACAGCCAATCAGGGCCAGGCTCAGCCCTATAAAAAGGCTGCTCTGAGAGAGCAGAGTCAGTCTGTCCCAGACCTTCAGAGAGGAAGGTCTGTCTTCTGAGCAGGAGACCAGCACCCAGGGCAGGCTAGGCTCGGCTCGCTCGCTCGCTCACTCAGGGATGCAGAATGGAGCTTCAGCCTGATACCTGCCAGACTGCTGGCCCTGAGTAGAAGGGCCTAGAGGGTGCAATGGGGTCAGAGGGGAAGTGACCCAGGAAAGGCTGAAGGCAAGGGGAGAGAAGGAGGGCCAAGAGGCTGCCGTTAGAGGGCCCCTGAGTCGGGGCCCCTCCTTTCCCCCTTGTGCTGCACCGTGCCGTGGAGCAGTGGCCGAGTCAGGCTGCAACCTGCCCCCTGATGTAAGAGGGGCTAGACTTGGGGGTTGTGGCAGGCCGCTGAGGCCAGTGCAAAGACTCCTGTTAGTCCATTCACACCCCCTTCCCGGGGGGGCGGGTTAAGGGGCACTGCCAGAGGGCAGTGGTCCGGAAGCAGACGTCGTAAGCTGGAGAGCGATGTGGGCCCACACTGAGGGCGAGACAACGGATGGGACACCACCAGGAGGGGGTGCTCCACTGGACAGTGCTAATTCCTGAGACAACCAGTAGGAGGCACCAGGGGGTGAGTCCCAACCCCGTCACACACCTGTATTGGTGGGGAGTCTGCCAGCATGCTGGGCCCTCCATTTTATAGTGTAGTTTCAGTTCATGATGGCTGCTTAGAGAGGCTCACACACTGTGCTCTTTCATGAAGGCTTTACACTTGCTCCTTGGTTTTGTTGTTTTCTTTAATATTGCAATGAATTGGCTGAGCAGTGAATAACTGATTTTTTTCTCCCCTTTCTTGAGATACTCAGCTGGTTATAGGTCAGGCGGGAAGGAATTCACTTTGGGGGAATCCAGCAGCAGCCTGAGAGTTGGAACAAAGAGGCTGGGAGAGAGGCTGTTGGCAGAGATGCTTAATGATTTCTTTGTTTCGGTCTTCACCAAGAAGTCTGAAGGAATGCCTAACATAGTGAATGCTAATGGGAAGGGGGTAGGTTTAGCAGATAAAATAAAAAAAGAACAAGTTAAAAATCACTTAGAAAAGTTAGATGCCTGCAAGTCACCAGGGCCTGATGAAATGCATCCTAGAATACTCAGGGAGCTAATAGAGGAGGTATCTGATCCTCTAGCTATTATCTTTGGAAAATCATGGGAGACGGGAGAGATTCCAGAAGACTGGAAAAGGGCAAATATAGTGCCCATCTATAAAAAGGGAAATAAAAACAACCCAGGAAACTACAGACCAGTTAGTTTAACTTCTGTGCCAGGGAAGATAACGGAGCAAGTAATTAAGGAAATCATCTGCAAACACTTGGAAGGTGGTAAGGTGATAGGGAACAGCCAGCATGGATTTGTAAAGAACAAATCATGTCAAACCAATCTGATAGCTTTCTTTGATAGGATAACGAGCCTTGTGGATAAGGGTGAAGCTGTGGATGTGGTATACCTAGACTTTGGTAAGGCATTTGATACGGTCTCGCATGATATTCTTATCGATAAATGAGGCAAATACAATTTAGATGGGGCTACTATAAGGTGGGTGCATAACTGGCTGGATAACTGTACTCAGAGAGTTATTAATGGTTCCCAATCCTGCTGGAAAGACATAACGAGTGGGGTACCGCAGGGGTCTGTTTTGGGACCGGCTCTGTTCAATATCTTCATCAACGACTTAGATATTGGCATAGAAAGTACACTTATTAAGTTTGTGGATGATACCAAACTGGGAGGGATTGCAACTGCTTTGGAGGACAGGGTCATAATTCAAAATGATCTGGACAAATTGGAGAAATGGTTGAGTTAAACAGGATGAAGTTTAACAAAGACAAATGCAAAGTGCTCCACTTAGGAAGGAACAATCAGTTTCACACATACAGAATGGGAAGAGACTGTCTAGGAAGGAGTACGGCAGAAAGGGATCTAGGGGTTATAGTGGACCACAAGCTAAATATGAGTCAACAGTGTGATGCTGTTGCAAAAAAAGCAAACATGATTCTGGGATGTATTAACAGGTGTGGTGTGAGCAAGACACGAGAAGTCATTCTTCCGCTCTACTCTGCTCTGGTTAGGCCTCAGCTGGAGTATTGTGTCCAGTTCTGGGCACCGCATTTCAAGAAAGATGTGGAGAAATTGGAAAGGGTCCAGAGAAGAGCAACAAGAATGATTAAAGGTCTTGAGAACATGACCTATGAAGCAAGGCTGAAAGAATTGGGTTTGTTTAGTTTGGAAAAGAGAAGACTGAAAGGGGACATGATAGCAGTTTTCAGGTATTTAAAAGGGTGTCATAAGGAGGAGGGAGAAAACTTGTTCACCTTAGCCTCTAAGGATAGAACAAGAAGCAATGGGTTTAAACTGCAGCAAGGGAGGTCTAGGTTGGACATTAGGAAAAAGTTCCTAACTGTCAGGGTGGTTAAACACTGGAATAAATTGCCTAGGGAGGTTGTGGAATCTCCATCTCTGGAGATATTTAAGAGTAGGTTAGATAAATGTCTATCAGGGATGGTCTAGACAGTATTTGGTCCTGCCATGCGGGCAGGGGACTGGACTCGATGACCTCTCGAGGTCCCTTCCAGTCCTAGAATCTATGAATCTATGTTGTCGGCAGCAGCTGGATATAAGGGAGGTGGCCTGTAAGCAAGTGGTATGGAGTAATAAGCATGGCTGGATGACAGGAGAACAATCCTGAGGGCCCCAATGAGACTAAAGATGATGGCATTGAATCCTGGTGGAACCTACAGGCCAATATTTAATTGCCCATCACCTTCCTCTGACAAATCCTTCTCAACACCTGCCTCTGCTGGGAGCCTAGTATTGATTAGCCTGGTGGCCATTTTCAGCTACTACAACTGTGGCAGCTAGCATAAACTCTGACACCACTCATTTATGCAAATACACCCATCTATTACTATTACCTCTCCCATACTCCACCACCATTTTCAATGTCTTTATCCACCTATTGAGTCTTGTCATAATTAGAACAAGTTGAAATGTTTCATGCACTAAATTTTCCCCTAAGATACAATTTCATCAAACAACAAGTGTAGGCCGGTGGGGCCATCCCTCCACATCTGCATCTAAGGGGGTGGGAGGGCATGCCTCCCCACAAGTTGGTCTGTGACAGCCTTCTCTAAGCACAACAAGAGTGGGGGATTTAGCAACTTACATGGGGCCCCTGGGGACCTAGAGTGAGGCAGGGCTGGGGAAAGTCCTTGGGGGCAGGGAAGCCCTAGGCCAGCAACTCCCCAGGCTGCAGGGCCTGGTCCTAGGCCCACATAGGTATTGGGGTTGTAAAGGCAGCCAGTCCAAACCCCTTGTTGCCTGTGATGGTTGGCTGTTAGACTGCAGTCTGCCCCAGGACGTGGGGGCTAGATGGTGACTGGCAGTAGCCATGACTGAGGTGATGTGGGGGTGGGGGTTCCCCTGGGTGGGGAGACCCAGAGAGAGTGGGGTACTGCCAGGTGGGCAGCACCCAAGCCAGGGGCACCGGGGTCCGGGAGGGACACGGGAGCCAACAACAGGTGGGCCACCTAGCCTGCAGAGGGTGCTCTGATGACTAATGAGCTAATTCCCCGAGATGACCAGCAGGAGGCGCCACAGGGGTGAGTCTGTGCCTGATTACAAGGTACCATGACTTGACGGTGGTATTGCAAGTACTGGCATTTTTTATATCATCCCCAGAGAAGTTGCCCCTGAAAATTATACCTCTAGAAATAAACCTGATTCTCCTCTCTTGCACAGCAACACAACATATACTGAGTTTGCAGATACACAATTTGTACATTCACTAGAAGGTAGAAGATATTATCCCTAATAAATAATTATTGACATTTTAGACAATATAATCCATGAATCAAAATACAGCAGTAAGAAACCCTTAATTCATATTCTATCCAATATTTCCATGAATGCAAGAGACCAATTTTGGACTATTAGGCTCTTCAGAATTACATCCAGACACTTCCCTGAGCCAGTCTTGACAACTCAGTGGGAGGGCTACTCTTAATGAGTATCAGCCAGTCAGATAAAATATTCAAGAGGGCTTGTTGAGTAATTGGCTGGAAAAACTCTAGGGAGAATTCAAGTGATTGTGATTTAGTAAGTGAAACTATTCCCTTCAAGTCATTAATGAACCAGTGCCACAGCATGGTGTGGGTCAGGAGCAGAAGGGAATGGTGTTCAATTTTGACCAGAGGCAGGCTAGAGCCTGTAATGGCCATGGCCTCCCCTTCCTGGTCCAACCGTGCAGAACACAATTTAAAAACACATGGGGAGAGATTGTCTTGAAGTTTCTCTCAATGAATCTCATGATGCAGCCCTCCCTTCCATAACAGCCCTGTGTTACACACAGCAATTTGCTTCCATGGGAAAGTAATATTAGGAAATTATTCATTGTATTCGTTGAATTGCATTTAAATCAATGAATACAGCTGGCAATGAGGAGCTAGTGCCATGTGACTAGCCAGATCTCCACAGACTAACAGCAAGGACTCCATGGACCACCAGTTTGTGAACCAAGATCTTGACTGGGAGCTTTCCATCATAAAACCCATTCACATACCAATCTGTTTTGAATTTGCTTCTGAAGTCTAATGTACTGATTTAAAGCAAATGGTCCAGGTAAAAAAATAAATAAATTAGGTCAGGAATCTTTAAGTGCTTTTATAAAATGTTTCCATGAGCAGATATACATAATGACACTCCTACTGAGATCATTCTTCAGTTATTCATTTTTTTTAAACCTTTCAGTGTGTATTTTTTGGACAAAAGTGGGAGGCCTTTATATGTTGGGCCTAGGTTATGTGAATCTGCGTTTTTACAGTGGCTGCACATTACCATTCTGCCTCCCAGTGGGCTGGAGCGACAGGGGATGTCTACACCACAAAGAAAAACCCTATTGTGCCGAGTCTCAGAGCTGGGTCAGTTGACTCGGATTTGCAGGGCTAAAAATAGCTGTGTAGACATTCCTGCTCAGACTGAACCTGTGCACCAAGGCCCTCCCCCATCACCAAGCCTCAGAGCCTGGGCTCCAGCCCAAGTGGGAGCATCTACACTATTTTTAGCCCTCCAGCCTGAACCCCACAAACCAGTCAATTGACCCAAACTCTGGGACTAAGTGATGTGGGCTTTTCTTTGCAGGGTAGATATATCCTCAGAGACCTGAGGGAACAACCACTAGGGATTCTGGAAGTGTGGAATTATCTGTTTTAGGGTTTGCCTTCTAGAATAATATTTTGTTTCTTTCCTTTGTCTCTTTCTCTATAAATGTAATGCCCTAAAGTTTCCCAATAGGAGTTCTTGCAGAATACAGATAAGCATTCACTAGTGCATTGACTCCTTACAGTAAATTACAATATGTTGCCTATTCTATATACATCCCCATTAGGGCTGGAGCCACTGAAAGCACAACTAACTGATTATCTGAGATCCTATAGCCTATTAATAGACAATATTACAGTCAAGGTCAGTACCATAATGACATGATCCTGACGCTTTTCTACATATCAGCAAGAGCCACATAATGGAATAAGAATTACACAGGTTTCATTTCTATAGTTGCATTTAAATTTTAAAAAACCCTCTCATTTTAAAACACCCCTTATTCATTCTCTCTTATTCCCTGCCCATCATTCTTGTCTCCTTTCTTTGAAGTTACACCTGATCCTTCATTATGTATGGACATTGAAGTTACACCTACCTTTTTTCATTTTCAGTCCATAAATACAGTAAACTTAGAGTTATCTACATTTCTAAAGCTTCAGCCATTGAAAACATTAAGATACGTATTAGATGACTCAGTCTTAGTACTTCAGACAGGACTGGTGTATTTAATCTGCTTGCTTGAATCTTAAAATAGCACTGCTCCCTTGATCAGTATCTGTTAGATCACAGAGCTACTTCTTTCATGTACCATAGACATCAGAAGAATAAGCAAAAAACATTTTGTTCTGATTTTTTTTTGTCCTATACAGTTAAATCACCCTCCTTTAAAACATAATAAAGCTTCAGAAGTCCTAAGCAGCATGATGACGAGGTGTGCTTTTTCAGTTACGTATTCCCTACAGAATGTGTAATTATTTTCACAAAGTCTTATGTTTAAAAACCTGAATTTTAAATTGGGGGAGAGGGGAATGGTTACATTTTTCCTGGTCAAGGAAAATGGCTCTATTGCATGTGAAATTCTGAACTCACATGGGTGAAAATGGGACATTAAATAGAAGTTCGCAAATAAAAGATGTTGTTTGAGTCATTGCAGAGGGCCAAGAAACTTTCAGTCTGATAAAGATATACCCAGTATTGAGGATGGGGGAAGATCCTAAAATTAGTTAATCTTAGAGCCAAGAGACACGTAGTCTCTTACCTCACTTTGATTTAAGCTTCCCAATGGAAGGAGATAAGGGTTTAAAAAGGAAAATCCCTGGTGTTGCTCTACCTTTTCTTCATGGCATCCAGACCTCTAGAGCCTAGGGACCATACCCTGGCCCCAGCAGATCAAAGGTACCTCTGCATTGTCACTGGTGAGAATTCCCCTTGTGTGAAGGAATCCCCTTGGTATGAGGAAGAAGGGGCTCAAGGCACACAGTATTCGAGCTTACCCCAACTGGAGGACAGCTCTTTGGGCTCTAAGCTCCATTGATGTCAAAGCCAGTATTAGGTCAGCCAAGGACTGGGGAGCTTCCCCATGCTCTGTCACATCCAGAGACTGAGCAGAGGAAGAGATCTGGGCCACAGAGTGCTAGAGAAGATCTCAAAGATAATGGACAGTAAGTTTTAATAACTCACTCTACCTTGTCCTTCACAGAAGGATTTCTTCCATATTATAAAAGCCTGCAACTACTTTTCCCCAACACAATTTCTGTCTAATCTACTTTTAGATTCCTGTTTCCTCTTGATTTTAAATTTCTTGTACATAGTAATCAATACCAAACCTGATTTTGATTTCACACAAGTGAGAATCAGCAGTAGCTCCATGTAAATAGTGGAGTTATACTGGGAAACTAGCATAAAATCTGACTCAAGCCCTAATATTAATAATCTTCTCTACACAGTATTACCATACAGGCAAATCTGTCCAATCCTCATTAGTTGGGACAGACAGGAATCTGACTATCAGACCCAGTGCCTAAGCAAAGATCATGTTTTACATTGGCAAGAAGCCAGAGAATTTTCTCCACTATGGTGTAATCCAAGAAGTCTTACAGTTTTCCAGTCATTTCACAAGGGTGAGGATGGAATAAGTTGTGGTGACTAGAGGAGAACTAACACTGAGTTCAAGTAATATGAACTTGAACTCCTGTTAAGTGCTATTGTAGCCAATGAAGATACAATAAGGCTAAAAAGCAACTCTCTCAAATAATAGCCAAATGATTGGGGTTTTGAAATAAAGAGCTTGGTGTCAAAGGTATTTCTTCTAGCAATGAAAATCTTGATCTTATAACAAAGGAGAGAAGATGTGGGATTTTAAATATCTTAGTACTGTATTGCAATAAATCAAGCTTTTTTTCAACATTAATTGAGGTGTAGTACTTCATAGGCTTGGAACTTTGTAGCATGATATAATTGGGTGCTAGCAGTTGAAAAGTTAGTACTCATTTCATAGACCCTTTTAATTTTTTTCTTCTTTCAAGCCTTTGTGAACAGTAATTCCGCAGTGTGACAAAGAGAGTTACAATATTTAAAGACACAGACAACCCTTATCAAGGTTATGTACTTTCATGGTAACTCTGCTTCACATGTTGATGGCGGAATGTAACTCAAATTTCAAAAATATGTGATAGAAAATTCAAAAGAACCACAGTAGCATTACAGCACTGACTCCAATGCTGCAAAAATGCAAATTAAAATGCACAAACTTCAGTGTGCATGTGATTCCATCGGTGTGACTTGGATGTATGCTGGCATTAAGTTAACCTGTATGAAAAACACAAAACATTTTATTAGGTGAAGGGGAATGATATTTAGGTTTCTTTTGTCATGCTAATGGCTGTGAAAGAAACAAAATGAAGCTATTAACATCTTAGTGGAAAGTTCAGATTTTTATTACAGACATCTTAGAAGCATCATTACCTTCAAAATCTGTTATATTAACCTTTCAGAATCCTTTTGATTTTTGTAGTTTAAAAATGTCTTCTCAAAACAGTACTTCAAAGCACTATATGGCTTCATTTCAGAAAGCAGAAGTACTGTATCTATCACCAATGATAGAGGCAAGAAACATGGTTACAGCCATGTCTTCCTCCAATGGCAGTTATAATTCAAGGTAATGAGTGGGTAAGCCAACTAATATAGTCTTAAATTAGGTAATAGAAAAGACAAAATAAGATGAGACAGTAGAATATGTATATGTGACCATACAGCGGGAAAATGACTAGCCACATTACACACGACTGCTTGAAAAAAAATGCTCCAAAAATGTCTTATTTTCTAAGTTCTGTGTTATAATAAACCAAAAGTCTGCAACAGATGCTGTGTATCCTCATCATATGACAAAGAATAAGATTTTCAGTTTACTCAAAGTTTCTTTAAGAAAAATAGAGTAATTTGGTATTTATAGAGTGAATGTCTGACACTAGCTAGTGACAATTAGAAGCAAATTTTCAGTGGCTGGCACCACCTGCCATGAATCAGGGATGCAAATCTTAGCACTTTATAGGGCTGGATGAACAATTGAGTTTTCAATTAAACTAAGTTTTTCAGAGAAAGTATCTGCTTTCCACAGAAAATTTCAACTGTTTGCTAAAACCAGACAGCTGGAAACCAGAATGTTTCTAGCCAAACCCAGAAATATATAAATCATGGGAGTTGTAGTTCAGATACCTCACATGTCCCCATTCTCTCTTTAGGCCAGGCTCCCCAGGCTGACTTCCATTTCCTAGGATGCACCACAATAACTCTTCAAGGGGGGGGAGCCCATGGTGCATTATGGGACATGGAGTACAGCCAGAGAGCATGCTCTATAGAGACAAATAGGGGCATGAGGCACACATGCTACACATCCCATGATGCACCACAGAGGCACTTCCTAATTGAAGTATTTCATCTTGGGTTTTGGCTGAAATATTTCATTTTTTTTGTTCTTCGCTGAAAAAGCTGAAATGCCCTCCCCCCGCCCCTTCCTTCTTCCATTTTTCTTGAAACTTTCCGATGAGCTTTTGGAGCAGTGTTTATATCTCTTACTACCTGACAGCAGGCACAACTCAAGTAATTAGAGGTGTAACTAAGGTACGTGCCCCCATTAATTGTGGGTGCAAATTGCACTAGCAATCAGGGACATAGAGCCTCAGGACATCTAAGAAATTAGCACAAACAGTGCAGGCAGATACTAGACAAAATTCCTGATACAGCTGCATTAATACAATTCAGCCATAACAACTCCTTTTCTAGTTCTAATAATCTGTGGTGGCAGCTTCACCCACCATGCTGAATTATGTCATTTGTGAACTGGATCAGTAATTAAGCCTCTCTTCTTGCTCTATGAATTTACATTCTCCACAAGGCTTGTTGAAATTTTGCCTCCCTCAGTGAGCTATTTTCTAGCGCATCAGCTTCCTGCAAAGTAGTCCCTTGCAGCAAAAGATTACTTTTGAATTCTGGACAGAGTGGAACATTCATTTTACAGCTTTAATCTATTTAGCATGGTAAATCCCCAACCTGTTTAATAATCTTGAGTTGATGCATAGAAATTGGAATTTCTTCTTGCTCACTTAAAATATTCTTGACTCATGTTTCTTCTTTAAAATGTAATGTATAAACTGAAAATAGAGTGCATCTTTTAACATCTTAATTATCAAATTGTCAG
Source organism: Terrapene triunguis (assembly GCF_002925995.2). Taxonomy (NCBI): domain Eukaryota; kingdom Metazoa; phylum Chordata; order Testudines; family Emydidae; genus Terrapene; species Terrapene triunguis. Next base: position 13,916,093 of record NW_020664389.1, read on the forward strand.
GTTTTTAAATCTTTTGGTACACTGATTTGTGCATGTGAAATATATCATTCGCCATGGGGTAGACAGGATCGTTAGAGCTCTTGGCACAAGCCGCACTGGGCTCAAGGAAAGAAAATGTAAATATTGTTCCACTGTATTCATACACATACACCAAACTTATATGAAAACAAAAGGCAAACCAGAAACCCCCTATAAATCAATTAGATTATCAAACTAGGCTTAAAGTAAATTTCTACAGGGCCTTCTTCAAACAAAGTCTCCACAACACTGATTTATTATAGTAAGACAGGTCTTTATACCCTCAAGATGCTTCCGATCATGTCTTACTCTTAAAGGAAGAGCCCTCTTCCATGGGCTGTTCATACAGCCTTCCCCAATGCAGTACAATGAAGAGCAGAGCAGAACACAGAACAATAGAAATCAATGAGCCACCATGTTTAAAAACAAAGAAAAAACAGTACAATAAATGGAGGTAATTGCAATTGCCAGAACAAACAGAGCCAGCTATTCACCTCCCGTTATTGAATCAGAGGAGAGCCTAGAAGGCTGGTCCAATCATATCCCTGAAACAATCCCTTCCCTTACTGGGGAGGGGGGGAGGAATTGGAAAAAGTAATCTATTTAGGTCATTTTATCACATGCTAGGTTGACTGTCCAAGCGACACAAAATCTTGTTCTCCACAGAACCGGCACAGCAACCGCAGTGTCACGAGTGAGCTGCTGGAGGCAGAACACTAGTGATTCTTTCAGCCTTGCTAGTTGTGATGAGATAATGGGCATGACTCAACAAAGGAGAAATAGCCATCATCTCAGGACTGCTAAAATATGTGTCCACCATAACTGCTCTCAGTGGCCATTCCAGGAGCTGGGGATCACCAGAGCATAGCAGCACATCAGCCATACTGCTGTGTTCAAGGGGAGATGAACTATAGGGGATAGGCTACATTACCTATGGATTCCCAGAGTAGCACAAGGCATCTTGCAGCATGGGCTGGAATCTGGCCAATGGAACCAAATTATGCATCAGCTACGTCGCTATGTAACTTCTACTCACCTTTAATGGGAATTCCAATGTATCTGTGTAACAGAGCTGATTTTTGTCCAATAATGCACTCTTGAGTGTCAGAGGCCACCCAGCTGTTAGGCTACTCACTGCAAAATTACAGTAATTTATTCTTACTCCTTTTACCATAAAAGCTTTCACAACTTTGGCTGCCAAGAGGTGTGAACTTTTGTTCCTTTCTCTGTATCGTAACAGAGAGGAGAGAGTAATGTGGGTTACTTTCATAAACAAACACCAAAGGAGAAGGTAGCTAGCAACTAAAATCTAGACTTCTCATGTACTGCATCCGTGAACCATAAGTGAAGCTTCCTGAAGGATAATGATACTTGCACTATAATATACACTGATCATCTAATCCCATGTGTAGCCAGCACTGTGACCCTACACACCCCTGTATTCACACCCTACACAAACTGGATAAATTCATGGTGGTTAAGTCCATTATTAGCCAGGATGGGTAAGGAATGGTGTCTCTAGCCTCTGTTTGTCAGAGGATGGAGATGGAGGGCAGGAGAGAGATCACTTGATCATTGCCTGTTAGGTCCACTCCCTCTGGGGCACCTGGCATTGCCCACTGTCGGTAGACAGGATACTGGGCTAGATGGACCTTTGGTTTGACTTGGTATGGCCGTTCTTATGTTCACACTACTGCAATATTTGTATAAAGTATGCCTGATGGGGTATCATTTTAAGACTAATATCACACTGGTCAATAACATTATGAAATGTATATGACAATTCTGGATATGAAGTTATGAATACTCACTGATATTATGCTTTCAAGTCTGTGACTAAAAGGTATTTAAAGCAGGCATGTCAGGGGAAGCTGATAAACAGGTTTTCCCCAAAGGAAAGAGGCCAACACTTCAAACCAGAAGTGGTCAAATTCAGTGGGATTTGTACTAAAGATGCAGGGAAAGAACAGTAACTTTGTAAAATTGCAGCAGGAAGCATCACATTGGAAGATACCAGAGGACACTTTAATCCAAATGGAGTCAGCCCTCTAGAGGATAAAGGAGACTGAACCCCAGGGAATCAATTTTCCTTTGAAACAAAGGCAGATTTTGAGATATAAGGGGACACAGAAAGACTTTGGATTACTCTTCACTTGAAAAGACAAGGAAAACCTGCACTTTGGACTCTGTGGGGATCCTGGCTAAAAGAGCCAGCTATTGCTGGGAAAGGAAGATCGGTGAAGAAACTACTTTGCACAAAGACTGCAGTTTGTTACGTTAGATCTTAGCCATTAGAACAAATGTAAAAATACACTTTCTATCTTTATTCCTTTTACTTGGCATCATTTACCCCATGTCGTTTTGCTAATAAACTTGTTTTATTTTACTGTAAACCAACTCAATGCTGTGTTTGAAGGGAAGGGTGTGTTTACCCCAATTAAGTTAATGTAATGTACTGACTCTTTAGAAGAACAGCAAACTTAATATCTTCTGTGAATGTACAGTGATAGAAGCTGCACATTTCAGAGAAATATCTCTGAGGCGGCCAGGGGCTGGAGTTCACTTATTGTTACCTACTAGGCAAGGTTTGGGCTGGGAGAGCCTCGGAGTTTGTTGGTGAGGAAGACAAACTGGTGTGGTAGGGACTGACACACAGTTTTGTCTCCAGCAAAGCTCACTCTTGCTGAGGTGGAGAGGTAACATAGTGGCTCACAGCTCTGGGTGTTTCCAGCAGTGTGTTACACTGACAAATCTGCAGATCACCATTAGAAAGGGTTCATCTTAGCATGGTGGGATTCCTACACTCTTCCAAAGCACAATTAAACAGTACATGTGATTTAAAATTCCTTTGCTTTTATTAACACAAAAACCTCTAGCCCAACCTTTCGCCCAAAGTTTGACTGTTCTAGGGTTCCTCCCTCAGGATTGCCCAACCTTAGACTCTAGATCCCTCTTTTCAGATGGCAACTCCACCACCTCCCTTTTATCCAGAGAAGTTAGTCTACATCTGGCAGTGAGTCATCATGAACCAATCAGCATCTCCCAGCAGGGTTGCAACACCTGCCAATCCCGGGTCATCAGGAGAACCCAGCCAAGTTGTTACTGAACCAATTTTCCCAGATACCTGGGAATCAACACAAGAACCCAAGTGAGCAGACATTTCTTTAGATAACAAGTCAGAAGGACAAGATTGCTAGACATCCCTGGCAATGAATGTCTATTTTGACTTCCCACACTTAGGAAAAGTCTTTTCACGTAAGGGCCAGATTCCAGAATAAATAGAAAAATTAGCTTCTGCCTTTACCTTCCTTCCTGCAAACCGAGTTTGTGTGTCCAGTCAACCTAGAGAGAAGATGTAACGATCTCTGCAGAGTGCTCCAGCAGAACTAAACAAACAGGGGCTATGTGAGATGGCCATCTTTCATCTGAACACATGCAGAGGCTTTCTAGCCCTCAACAACCTTTTTTGCCTCCTGAAAGCATAGGTAACAAGTTCTACTCAGAAGAGGCTTGTGTTTGTTTGGAAACCCATTAGCTATTCTAGTTCATCCTTTTCAGAACATTGGACAGCAGCCAATCCTCACACAGGTGTGCCTTTCATGCTTGAAACACCACTCCCCCACAGAAAACATTTCAAGTTCTGAATGAGAACAAGGTCAGTTATGACACTTTATGGGTCACTGAGACAGAGAACTGTCCACATGTTGAAATCACAATTAAAAATAATTGAGTAGCTAAGTACGTTAACAAATAGCGTTCATGTTACTCTGAAGACTTAAAGGTCTGATTTTTTTAAAATAAAATCTATTGGAACATTACACATTTTAATATAAAGCTTTTAAATATATATTTATATACTTATATTCAGGTTTATTCTGATAAATAAGAATATGGGCCAAATCCATTCCTGCAATTACATCACAATGAATTTGACCTACTGAATTTATCTTAAAACATCCCAAGGTTTTGACCATTGTGCAATATTCCAATAATATTTATCTGTATAAATGAAAGTTTATAAACTAATAGAACACGCACCTCTGTGCTTTTGCCCACACTGCCTCACATTTGGAAGGAGCGCTCCATAAACACCCACAAAACCACAGATTTGTCCTGCTTCAAATTCCTCCTTTAAACTCTCCTTTGATGTGATGCCTACAAAACATATGACAACCGTTCAGCAGCTGGTGTGCTGAGACCACAGCCTACCATACTGATAAATACTGACTTACTGTTTTCTTGTGCTCTAAAGCTATACTTAGAATGTGTATTCCTTTCGGCAGGGACCAGCTTTTTGTTCTGTGTTTGCACAACACATAGCACAATGGGACTCCTAGGTGCTACCATAATACAAATAAATAAAATAAGATGCAATGAGCAGAGCTAGTCAGGAAAAAAGGTAATTCCCTGCATTTAAAAATAAAATCTGTAGTTGGTTCAAAAAAATGGGGAGGGGGGCACAGAGGGGACAATTGAAGTGATGGGGTTTTTTTAAATTTCAAAACATTCAAAATATTATTGAAATTTTGAAGTACAAAATATTTCCACTGGTTGTATCAATACCCTTTCCTAGGACTGCACCTTGATGTGATGGGAAAACTTGTATGTTCCAATGACCCTATGAGCTATGTTGGTGGGAGTTTTAACTCCTCATAGGGCCACCCAAGCCAGAGAGGCCAAAAGGCAGGGACCGGGTGAAAAGCAGTCCATCGGTCATCTAGGTTGGGGTTGAGCAATAGATCCAGCCACCTATCTTCACAGAAAAGTTATAAAAAACACAAGGTAGCCATTCTGGCAAACAGCATGGCAGACAGGAATGGAGGACCCTCATCTGTGCTCTAAGCAACCTCTAACAGCTCAGAAAGGATTTGGATTGAATTAATGAGGCAAATCCTATGATGATAGTGGATTACACCCATCAAAGTGTTAGATATGATCTAGGTAAACCATTAACTTTAAAAAAAATTAATTGAAGTGCTCATGAAAGGTGGTGGCTTGACAATTTGCGAGGAAGAAGTTATCTGTTTCGACACAGATCAGGAATGGCATAGGCAGTAGCTAGGCAAGTTTCCCCACACATCACTACAGTGATCCAATCCTGTTTTGCTCTGACCATCACTGGGGGTAGGGGAAGAAACTTAGTCTAGTCTTCATGTCTATTTAACCCTTGGCCTCTGTGAGGAGACTGGCAATAAGGGTACCAATATATAGTGATAATTTTCCATGTGTGGGTACTTTTTCACTTGAACATAAATTGACACCAAACACTCACTTCAGATTAGTCAACAATTATCTGAATCTTGACATTTCAAAGAAGGTTCAAAATTGAAATAAAACTTGAAAAAAATCACTTTTTTTATTTAAACAGGAATTTTTTTGGTCAACAATTTTCACAACTCCTTCCTAGCCCACCACCCTTTTTAGGGGGGCCGAGGGACAGGTCTAACATTACAGCTAACAAAAAGTTACTAATTGCCTACCTATAGTTACAGCCACTTTCAGACATAGAAGTACAAACAATGAACGCACACCGATGGATGACTAACATAAGCATTAGAGAACAGCACGGGGCCTGGTCCTTAAACTGTGTATCACAAAGGAAGAGAGTGGAACAGAATACTTTTCCACATTCATTCCACTCCAGCAGATTAGTTACCTTGGCTTCTCACTATGCAAACAGCCTGCTACTGTTTAAGCCAAGATTTGAAAGAATAACAATGGTCTTTCCACTTACTGAACAAAAAAGGCACCTGACCAGTTGTTCATCCCACACTCCCACTCAGGCTTTTTCTCATAATACAATTTTAAAAACCCAAGTACGTTACCAGTTTGTAGCACTAGGCTAAGTAGCCTTGACTCATCAAAATGCTGTTCTAAGTCTGAATTATTCAACAGTACATTTTTACTGTTTTCCTTTTTGATTTATATAGAATTTAATTCCACTTTTCAGCTACTCAAGTGTCCCCACACCCACCCATTATTCTTATACTCCTTTCTATCTTACCAGGGATCGTATCAGCACAGAGAGATCCACTCACAGAGGGAGCCCTTCATGCAGAGATCTCCCATGTTCTGCAGGTAGTGGGAGGGCCTGTGGTAGTGCATCCCTCCACAGTTCCCTGAGGATGCCTCTCTCTGGTGAATCACCATAAATACTAGGGGGACGGGCTGGGAGTTTGTGGACAAGGGAAGAGGCTGCTTTCTGTGGCACCATCACTTGCTCTGTCTCCAGATTCGATGCAGAAATCCAGGCTTGAGGTAGTCCAGTACAGAGTTGTATTGCTTCTATCTGAGTACTCTACAGAAGCTATTCATTAACTGGAGAGGAGACGCTGCCAGAGACAGTGCTGTTATGGAGGATGGGACCCAGAAAGGCAGCAGATGACTTGAGTCTCTGTATGGTGGTAGGGCAGTTTCCTTTAAAGCAGATCCCCTATATCTCTGAGTGGGAGTAGAGCCTCAAAAATTCACAGCCCTCAAGCCATTCTCAGAGGGGAATGGTTCTGGGGAAACTGCATGAAGGGAACTTCACAATTTCTTACCCTCTGGGCACCATACTATTCTCTGTGTGGGTGGGGGTAAGCTAGGTCACTGTCTGGTATAAACCTCTAAGTGGCATAGATTTGAAATATAGAAGGTCCTATTGTAAAGTTACTGCAAAACAGCACTTGTTTTTATTCCAATGGTTCCCACTGCACTTTATGGTTATGATTCTCAAATATGTTTTAAAGTGAGCATAAGTGTTCTCTGATTACAAAAAGTCATTACAAAATATACCTGAACTAGTTTGCATACAAGATTCTAAGAAAGAGCTGGGTTTGGCAAGGCAAAGAACAAAACCAATCATATTCTGTAATTTGTGTTACTCTTGATCATTGACCATAGTCTGGACCAATAAACACAAGTAAATTTACAAAAATATTCAGTGAATGATGTTCAATAAAGAAAGAAAGAAAGTAAGTTGAAGATGCCAAAGGTCTGGATTTTGTGTTTTTTAAACACAGGTCTGTATGGATGCACAGGAGAAGAAAATAAAAATCTAGGATCCCTTTAGTTGAATCAAATCATTTTTACAAGTTCAGAGTTCAGCTGACTTTTCCCCTCAATTACTTTTATTTCAGCACTACCCTCCATTCCTTTTGTAGCAGGAGCTGGAAGCAGAGTTACCAAAAGGGAGATTTTCCTTTCACAGTACTTCCAAGCTGGATCAGAAAGTAGGCATATGAGATTTCCTAGCAGTTTTACAGGCTGAGGGAGTTTGGATAGTCCTGATGACTATGCTATACTATTAGAGGGTGGATTACTACAAAATGAGTGCATAACTGGTCAAAAGACTGTACTCAAAGAGTAGTTATCAATGGTTTGTTGTCAAACTGGAACTATCTAGTAGGGTCCCAGGAGTCACTCCCCCGGGAGCCAAGTCAATGTTTTCACTAATGATTTGGATAATGGAATGGAGAGCATGCTTATAAAATTTGCAGATGACACCAAGCTGGGAGGGGTTGCAAGCACTTTGGAGGACAGGATTAGATTCAAATGATCTTGACAAATTAGAGGTTGGAGCTGAGTTCAACAAGATGAAATTCAATAAAGACAAGTGCAATGTACTACACTTAGGAAGGGAAAAATCGAATGCACAACTAAAAAATGAGCAATAAATGGCTAGGTGGTAGTATTGTAGAAAAGTATCTGTGGATTACAGTGGATCACAAATTAAATCTGAGTCAACAAAGTGAGGTAGTTATGAAAAAGGCTCATATTCTTGTGTGTATTAATAGGAGCAGGGCCGGCTTTAACAGGTGCGGGGCCCCACGCCGGGATGCGAATTGTCTCGCCGCCCCAGCTCCGCCCTGGCCCCGCCCCCTCACTGCCCCATTGGATCCCTCCCCAAATCCCCCCCCCCGCCCCCCCTCTTCCCCAGGCCCGCCCCCCCCCCCCCCCCCCCCCCCCCCCCCCCCCCCTTTTTTTTTTTTTTTTTTTTCGCTCCACCGACAGCCCCAGACATTGCGGGGCCCTCTTAGGCGCGGGGCCCCATTCCGAGGAATCGGCCGAATCGGCTTAAAGCCAGCCCTGAATAGGAGAGTCATATGTAAGACATGGGAGATAACTGTCCAACTCTAATTAACACTGATGAGACCTCAGCTGGAGTACTGTGCCCAGTTGTGGGCACACACTTTAGGAAAGATGTGGACAAATTGGAGAGAGTCCAGAGGAGAACAAAAATTATAAAAGGTTTAGAAAATCTGACCTATGAGGAAAGGTTAAAGGGACTGGGTATATTTAGTCCTGAGGAAAAAATATTGAGGGAGGCCCTGATAACAGTCTTCAAATATGTTAAGGGTTGGTATAAGGAGGACAGTGATCCCTTGTTGTCCATGTCCACTGAAGGCAGGACAAGAAGTTATTGGCTTAATCTGCAGCAAGGAAGATTTAGATTAGATATTAGGAAAAGCTATCTAACTCTAAGGGTAGTTAAGCACTGGAACAGGCTTCCAAGAGAGGTTGTGGAATCCCCATCATTGGAGATTTTTAAGAGTAGGTTTGACACACACCTGTCAGGGATGGTTTAGGTTTATTTGGTCCTGCCTCAGTGCAGGGGGCTGGACTAGATGACCTCTCAAGTTCCCTTCCAGCCCTACATTTTTATGAGCATTTAAACTTTAGTCCCTTACTCGTCCTTCTGAACTGCAAAGTTCTTTCCTCACTAGCGTCAAGTTTACAAAGAAAATATTTTCAGGGGACTGACAGTGTTTCCATTTAAGTCAATGGCAAGACTCCCATGCACTTCCATGGGAACTGTGTACAGAACAAGGATGTATTTTATTAGTTGGATTACATAGAGTGTAATTATACTAATGAATTTAACAGACAACTTGAGATTCCAGAGAGTACAGATTGAGGCATGTGCAGTTGACAACAAATGTAGAAAAACTTGACAATAAAACAGGCAAAATATTGAATACAAAATGCAATGTTTTAAAAAAACATGTTTTAATTAGACATGCCACATTAGTTCATTGCTATTTTGGTAAGTAAACTAATTCATTACTAGAACAAGCATCCAAAACTGTTTGATTGCAAAGGAGGAATCTTTTGCCATTCTCCTCAATGAGGTAGCATTAGATTATGTGGTTTCCTGTCATTTTCTAGGGAAAGAATGCTTTCTAATATGTAAACTACATACAGCTTGTGGGTGCACAGTTTAAGTATGCACACACATGACAACATGCACTGTATATCACTTTATTTATATTAGTAGTAAAGTCTTACCTCACAAGCAGCAAAGTGAATTACATTAAGTAAGTAATAAGTGACTATAGTTTGTCCATGTCCAGGTCATTGGAGAGTGTCTTGGGAGCACTGCAAGACTGCTCAAAATACCTACAAATGGATACAATCCAGTATGGCTTCCTTTTTAAAAACATACTTCACTAACTCACAAAACACTCTCTTTCTATAGCCCCAACTGCTGAGCCAAAGTTTAAAAAGACAATTACCTTAAATTTAAGGCTGCTGTCACCAAAAATTGAGGTCCTCTCCATATAAGTTTTCACACTGTGCAGGGTAGCTAGGATAATATTGATCAAAAAGAGATATCTATTTGTCTCAGAAGCCAAATATATGCAAGTGTCACCCAATTGGTCATCTTCCTCCCCTCACAGGCAAACCACTCCATACTGGAAAGCAAGTCTAATACAAATGTACACCATCGGGAATACTTGTGTACACAAGCAAGGTGCCTGACAAGTTCATGGGGAACTAAAAGATTCTAGGAAAGATCAGACTTGGTCTACGCTGGAGAAGTGTCGCTAAAATTTCTACCTGGTTTTGAAACTGCTTAGAGAAGCCTAACCTAGATTTTAAAATTGTTGGTTTCTACTCTTGTCTTTCTATATAAACTTAGAGCCATTTCCTCCCATCAGAGTATCCCTTCAACGCTTCCATTGAACTTGCTGTGAGCCTAATGTGAGCAGAAAATGAAAGAAAATGTATAAGATGTCTTTTTATGATGGTATGACCAAAATATAGTTAACAACGTGACTATACTTGGAAGATATTAATCTTTACTGTCCTTAATCCTAAATGAAATTAGCATTGAAGAAACATGATTTTTTCCAGTAATGAAGGAAAAAAGATTTTTCACATTTACCTTCGCTAGCATTGCTATCTCCTGACATTGGAAACTGATGGAATATGTATTAGATGGAGATTCATGTATTGTATGATAACAAAGCTCTCAAATATATTCATCTGCCAAGATACCTGTTTTGCACTTTATCCATGATATGAACTGAACAGGAAAAGAGATCCATGTTTTCTCAAGGTAACAGGATCATGGGTGAATGTTTTCCCATTTCCCAAAGGCTATCTGTTGAGACTAACATTTTGACTACACAATTTTGTCTAAACATAACAGTAGTCATTTCGTGGGTGGGAAGCTTGCATAATCATGTAGTCCTAAAGTAAGGAAAGAAATGTATGTCTGTACAAGGAAGTGCTCAGTTAATTAATTATATTCATTATTCTGCTTCTTTTAGCATCATCGGGGGAATGATCATTTGATAAACACACACTCTGAACAACATATATTAAATGAAACTAGTTTCCCTCTGAAGTATTTGGTTCAGTTTGCGTGGGTGCTGCCATGCTAGAAAGACGGAACCAAATTCAGTTCAATGGCACTGCTGTCAGTCTGAAGCAACTCCACTGATTTCACTGTAATCATTCTATTGACACCAGATTAACTGGAGGAGAATTTGACTCACAGCCTGGTACTCCCAGAGGCAGCAGGGAGCAGGCATGTGTGGAGGCAACATCTCTTCCGGGGCTAGAATGAGTACCTCATATTGCTTTTGAAGAGACTCCCATGAGGGAACTTGGAGTACTACCGTGTGACTCAGAAGGCAGAGCTATTTACTCTTCTTAAGCCAATACAAACACCACTCTTCACTTTATCTCCAGTTATACACAGAGGAAGTGTCCTCCACCTAACTGAAGTCAAAATAAAAATATATGGTGCAATAAGGTCCTAGGTGATATTGGTTTGGTGTTTACAAAAACCAAGATATAAGAACTGCAGAATGCTAAAAACAAAAGCAGACAGCTCATCTTGGCTCATTTCTAGTAAAAACCTCACAAACCCATTTCAGAATTCAGATATATTTCCTCTATTAATGTTATGCTCAGCTTCTATGGACGTTTGGTAGATCTGTTGCTGAGATTAATGCTCTGTGTAGTATTCTCTGTGCACTGAGCAAGGTTCTTATATATAATTCACAAAGTTACTCAGATATGTTAAATTCAGTAAAGGCTCAGAAAGCACAAAAGGAGAAAGGGGGTCCTAGGACTTGATCACAAGATTGGAAAGAACAGGATTAAAATTGGCTCATCAGTTATTTGTCAGTTCTGATTAAATCTTTTGACCATCTCAGAGTTGAAGTCAATCTACCAAAGTCAGACTTTTATAAATATTTGCAGTTTAGACACTTCTCTAACAAAAATTAGGGCTCTCTACAAAAATATATATCTAGAATAAGGAAATTCTTCCTCTAAGTACAAAATAGTGCAAATCCAAATATATTTCTTAAAAAAATTCTATTGATGTTTTATTAAGACTCAGAATAGAAATCTTTTTCTGCATAAGTACAAGAATTTCAGACAGATTTTATGGCAGCACCATTCGTGGTCTACCCATTTTGTATCAAATGTGGAAAATTCAGATACAATATGAATTTTAATTTCTATTTTGATTTTGCCACTTATACATTTCTGAAAAATAAATGTTTAAAATGCCTATTGAAATGACAACTCTGGTGTTACCTTATATTATGGTGGCCTGATAGTGACACCACTGTTGTGAAGACATTGTCCTAGCTTCCTCCTCCTTTACAGATCCACCCCTCATTCTTCATCTGCAAAAATTCTGCTAAATCCTATCCTGAGTCTTTCTTAAACAAAAGCTGCCAAAATGTTCCAAATTGCATGTTGTGAAGAAGTGAATTGATGTATTTACGTTATGTCACAAATCAACACATCTCTGGGTCTGCTTCACATAAGAACGGAGCTGCTACTATCAAACTAGGTAATTAAGAACATAAGAATGGCCATACTGGGTCAGACCAAAGGTCCATCTAGCCAAGTATCCTGTCTTCCGACAGTGGCCAATGCCAGGTGCTTCAGAGGGAATGAATAGAACAGGTAATCATCAAGTGATCCCAGCTTCTGGCAACCAAAGGCCAGGGACACCATCTCTGCCTATCCTGGTTAATAGCCATTGATGAACTAGATAAATTCATCGAGGTTAAGTCCTTTTTTGAACCCTGTTATAGTCTTGGCCTTCACAACATCATCTGGCAAAGAGTTCCACAGGTTGACTATGCATTGTGTGAAGAAATACTTCCTTTTGTTTTAATCCTGCTGCCTATTAATTTCATTTGGTGACCCCTAGTTCTTGTATTATGTGGCATAATTAATACTTCCTTATTTACTTTCACCACACCAGTCATTATTTTATAGACCTCTATTCTATCCCCCATTAGTCGCCTCTTTTCCAAGCTGAAAAGTCCCAATCTTTTTAATCTCTCCTAATATGGAAGCTGTTCCATACACTAAATCATTTTTGTTGCTCTTTTTCTGAACCTTTTCCAATTCTAATATATCTTTTTTGAGATGGGACAACCCCATCTGCACACAGTATTCAAGATGCTGGCATACCATGGATTTATATAGAGGCAATATGATATTCTCAATCTTCTCTTTTCCAGACTAAACAAACCAAATTTTTTCAATCTTCCTTCATAGGTCATGAGTTCTAGATCTTTAATCATTTCTGTTGCTCTTCTCTGGATTTTCTCCAATTTGTCCACATCTTTCCTGAAATGTGGCGCCCAGAACGGGACACAATACTCCAGGTAAGGCCTAATCAGCGTGGAGTAGAATGGAAGAATTACTTCTCGTGTCTTGCTTACAACACTCCTGCTAATACATCCCAGAATGAGGTTTGCTTTTTTTGCAACAGTGTTACACTATTGACTCATCTTTAGCTTGTGGTCAACTATAACACCCAGATCCCTTTCCACAGTACTCCTTCCTAGGCAGTCATTTCCCATTTTGTATGTGTAAAACTGATTGTTCTTTCCTAAGTGAAGTACTTTGCATTTGTCCTTATTAAATTTCATCCTATTTACTTCAGACCATTTCTCCAATTTGTCCAGATCATTTTGAATTATAATCCTATCCTCCAAAGCACTTGCAACCCCTTCCAGCTTTGTATCATCTGCAAACTTCATAAGTGTACTCTGTATGCCATTATCTAAATCATTGATGAAGATAATGAACAGAACTGGACCCAGAACTGATCCCTGCAGGACCCCACTTGCTATGCCCTTCCAGCATGACTGTGAATCACTGATAACTACTCTCTGGGAATGGTTTTCCAAGCAGTTATGCACCCATCTTATAGTAGCTAGGTTGCATTTCCCTAGTTTGTTTATGAGAAGGTAGTGACGGGTTAGGTCACAGAGATCCCCTTGGGACTGTCACCTGATGTGCTGAAACTACCTCTGAGCACATTTTACCTGTCAACTTGGGACCCCAGAACCCTGCCTTGTTGAGCCAGACATGCAAGCCTCCTGCAACACAGACCCAGGGTCTGAACCACGTCCCCAAAGCTGCAGCCTTTAACTGAAAACCACTCAGCAGGTACTCCTGTCTCCAGCACCCAGATACCCAGTTCCCAATGGGATCTAAACCCCAAATAAATCAGTTTTACTCTGTATAAAGTTTATACAGGGTAAACTCATAAATTGTCCACCCTCTATAATACTGATCGAGATGTGCACAGCTGTTTGCTCCCCCAGGTATTAATTACTTACTCTGGGTTAATTAATAAGCTAAAGTGATTTTATTAAGAATAAAAAGTAGGATTTAAGTGGTTTCAAGTAACAGACAGAACAAAGTAAGTTATCAAGCAAAATAAAACAAAACACCCAAGTCTAAGCCTAATACAGTAGGAAACTGAATACAGGTAAATCTCACACTCAGAGATGTCCCAATAAGCTTCTTTCACTGACTAGACTCCTTCCTAGTCTGGGCCCATTTCTTTTCAGACCAACGTTGTGGTTTATGGCCTGGGTCCAGCAATCACTCACACCCCCCGTAGTTACAGTCCATTGCCCCAGTTTCCTTCAGGCATCACTTTGGGGTGGAGAGGCCATCTCTTGAGCCAGCTGAAGACAAAATGGAGAGGCTTCCAGGGCCTTTTATATTCTCTCTCTTGTGGGTGGAAACCCTTTGTTCTTCTGTGCAAAATCACAGCAACAAGATGGAGTTTGTAGCCACCTGGGCAAGTCACAGGTCCATGAATGATTCAGCTTTTTGCAAGCCAACGCCATTGTTTACATGTTAGTTTGAACATTCCCGGGAAAGCTCAGTTGTGGATTGGCATCTCCCAAAGTCCATTGTCAGTTAAGTGTTTCTTGATTGGGCACTTACTGAGAATAGTCTTTTCTCAAGAAGCTGACCAAATGCTTCACTAATGCTACTTAGAATCAAACACATTGAGATACAAGTACATAGCCAATATTCAGAACTTCAAATACAAAAATGATACACACATAAAGACAGCATAATCATAACCAGCAAACTACAGCCTTTCCATAGACACCATACTTGACCTCCTTTGTACAAGATTTGGTGCAACTATAGGACCATGGTTGCAACAATGATCACAGTTCATGTCAATAACAGCTGTGATAGACCCAGGCCAGTTGGGTACAGCAGAATAGCAGAAGGCAGATATACTGGCCACTGGATTAACAGTTTTCTGTTCCCTGACTGACCAGAGCAGGGGCTGCTCCAGGCTAATGAGAACTGTCTTCAGTTGTTTTTCCCCTTAAACTTGCTTCCCATGGGATCTTACCTACCAACTCCCTCGCATTAGTATACAGACATCTAATATACTGATTTGATTCCCCCCCCCCCAGTTCTGTCTTGTCTCTCCCTTATCCCTGCTATAACAGCCCATGCTCTCCCCCTTCCCCCCACCCCCCGAATTCCAACCTTTCTCCTAGGTCTCCATGTTTTTGACTTACCTGTGGGCTTTGGTCACCTGCCCCCTTCAAACCTAGTTTAATCCCTCCTCCATAGGTTAGCCAGTCTGTATCCAAATATGCTCTTCCCCTTCCTCAATAGGTGGACCCCATCTCTGCTTAGCAGTCCTTCTTCCTGGAACTGCATCCTGTGTTCAATGAAGCCAACATGTAAAACTGCCCACTATTATGTGAATGTGGATTAACCTAGTACTGCTTTGGATTTTTTTTTTAAACCAACAGACCCAACCACAGCAAGTCAAAACTTTCTTGTTATATAGGAGCTGTTTGCCTTTATACCTATATTTCCATGAGTTTATAATTCCAACTTTAACACTGCATTACATAAGTTTTTACACTTCGTTTCAAATTCATAAGAACTTAGCTTTCTCTAAAAATTTCTTCATACATCCATGCAATATACCTCTCGACACTGGTCTGGCTGGGGGTGAGGCCTCAGGAGGAAGAGGGCAGGGTCCGTCCCAGTGAAAAGTGGATAGGCCATTGGCCTGGGGCCCATGCATATAGGAAGAAGAGCCGCAGAAAAGTGCAGCCGGAAGCCTGGGGTGGAGCGTGGGCAGGGCCACGCAGGCAGTTTGGGTAGACTCAGCCTTCCCCTGCCTTTGATACCCGCCACCCATGCAGAGAACACAAAGACAACAGAGAACCTACACACATGCTTAAAAAAGACTTATTAGAGGTCACTCCCAACTTCATCCTCGAGCTTTGGTAGATGTCAGTCCTTCAAAACTCAGAACTGGGTTTTCCCTGCTATTACAGGTTCATAATCATCTCAGGCCTTGGCTACACTTGAGAATTCACAGTGCTGCCGTGGCAGCGCTGCCACAGCAGTGCTGTGAAGCACGAGTGTAGTCGCGCCGCCAGCGCTGCAAGTACTCCACCTCTCTGAGGGGAATAGCTAGCAGCGCAGCGAGCGAGCGTGCAGCGCTGCAGGCGCTGATTACTCTGGCGCTTTACAGCGCTGCACTCGCTGTGCTCGGGGGGGAGGGGGCATTTTCACACCCCTGAGCGCAGCAAGTTGCAGAGCTGTACAGCGCCAGTGTAGCCAAGGCCTCAGATTCAGAACCCGAACCACCATAAATAGCTCAGTCTTTCCTTTATACAGCTTGGGCCTTTGATCTTGGCCTCATGTAACAGGTGATCAACAGACAATGGCTCACTCCTCAGGGCATAGTTTCAAAAGGTTGGGGTTTTGCATAACCAGAGATGGGGAATTTGCATTAACCTCTCCCTAGATATTCCACAGGAAAAGCACTTAACACTTTTTATTCCAAAAATCCATTCTTATCTGGAACATTTTCAATATAGTTCTTTGAAACCCTGGCTCTCACATCTCACATCTCTGCCTGCCCCCCCCCCCCGAGAGATTGCATACAATCCTGGTCCACAATAATACATAAAACACTCATTTAATACAATGGACCCCAAACATACTTAAGCTTAATTCAGTGACATCCCCAGAAGATATGGCAGAAACTTGCCATCTCGGTCAGTTAGCGATTTTTAAATATTTGGCAGCACTTGGAAAACCACAAGTACCTAGAGATAGAGATCTGCATTTCCTTTGTATGAAGCTAGTGTCCCTAACACACTCTACAACTGACATGGGAGGAAAGCAGCTGCTATTCATGCTATTGCTGCTACAGCCCAGTGCCCTTCCCCTGATTTGAAAACATGGATTTCACCTTCTCAATCTCCTCCCACACTGCACAAAGCGCCATTACTCTGACTTTGAGGGTGAAATGACATAACCTCTAGTTTATATCAGATTCCCATATGATGTCCATGAGTGATTCATTTTGTATTTACCTCTGCAACATAGTAGACGCAAATTGGTTCTTTCACAGATATGCCAACAGCTCCTTATTGGTGATGCCTCTGGGCAGGCTCATGTGTGTTCATTCTAGTAAGCATATAAACAGGGTCACATTTTCTACATCGTCAAACCTAAGGAAAATTAAGAATGAGATCTCCTATTGTCCATTCAAGGCACCATAGAAACACCTTGGAGAGAGAGGCTAGTATGCTAGTTTCACTCAGGAATATGTCCTAAACCCCAGCTATTTGCAACCACAGACATTTAAGACCAAAACTAATGATTATGTTAAGCACTTCAGTTGATTTGGTGAGTTTACCCCTTTCATCATGATGTAGTTTTTTAGACATGCACTGTTGTTTGACAAGCCAATTTAAACACTCAAAAATGAAGACTTTGCTGCTTTTTTGTTCTTTCCACTTGCATATGTGATGGCTCATAAAAACCCCATTGAAAAGACCTGAGTCTCAATATATGTTGATTATCTCTGTCATCACAGTATACACTGATTCTTCCCCCTGCCGTGTAACTATCACTCCCTCGTGGCCAATGTGGCGTCCACTCTGCAGGTTGGCTCCTGCCAAGAAAAGGCACACACAGGAATTCAACAGGGAAACTCCCTTCCACCCCTGGGGTACCTGTTCCAATCTCCCCAAAGGAAAAACACACAGACACTGGAATAGTACAACAAATATAAGAAAGGGGTGGGATGAATGGAAAAAGACAGCAGGAAATGATAGGGGAGCAGGAAAACAGAGTTACATCCCACACAGGGACCCATGGTTCCAGTGGTACCACCATATAAATGAATAGAGCTGAACAACACCTCTCAACTCAGAGTTCCAGTGTGGCAGAGAGTCTTGGGGGCTTCTGGTCATCTTTGGTGCCAGTAAACTTTCCCCTACAATGCCCTCTTCTGTTGCTCTCTGTGGGTTTGTGGAGAGCAACAATCTCCCTCCTTATTCTCAATGCAAAGTCACAAGCCCAAGTACAGTACTCATGGCCCCGTACAGTTCTTGGCGATGGTGACACTGGCTCTGGCTACAGTTTATCCTTCTCAAGTGATTCCATCCTGGTATTGTGTTGTCCTCCTGCCTCCTGTCCTGGGACATCCAAAGGCAGCTGCTCTGTCCTTCCCAGGATTCAGGCTGGTTCTTGAATGCTTCAGTACAGGAGGGCCTGCTTGCCATACTGTCTGGAGCTACAGAAACCCACATGCCTGTCACTCTCCCTCGCCCAACACCCCTCACCCTGGAACAACCAGCACTTCCTCTCCCTTAGGATGGGGTTTTAAAGGAGCTGTCACTAAACCCCTGACATTACACCTGATTTTCCTATGGACCACAGAGCAATAGGACTGTGATCCATTTATTTCCTTGTCCATATGCAAACATAAATGGTATCAGCACAGCTCTAGCAATGATTTGTTAGTGCATTTGTGCTCTCTCTACAGCAGCCGAGCACAGAACATTGTAGTATTACATAAGCAATTTCTTTTAATAAATTCTCAGTAACTAAGTAGCAATTTATTACTTAAAAGCAGCAATTTAAGAATTGAGGTTTCTGAGAAGGTCAAAATGTGTGACTAAGCTACTTGTCAAAATGTGTCCCTTTTAATACTGATCCACTTAACATTTTAGAACTTTACTGCATTGATTATTGACATTTATATACATTATACATTATCAGACTGGATATTAAAAATGTTTTCTTCTAGTTGGTGTAAATGAAAACATACCGCTTGTGAATGGTGCCAGGTTAACATCCCTTTGGATTGAGGTGCTTTGTTGAGCCACAGCACAGGCAAAAACCAGTGAAAGCTTTCTCCATGTTCCCCCGTCTGTCTCAACCAAGTTTGAGGGACTCCTTCAGAGAAGTTCAGTCCCCATACCCATGTAATCTACAGACATTGCTTATAGAGGTGCCAGTTATGATGGCAGCTTTTGTAATGTGATGCGTCCACAGGAAATTGGACAGAGGCCATGATGAGTTCATTTCACATAAGTGATATCATCAGTGCAGTGAGAACTGTAAAAGAGGTTATCCTTACTGGCAACATCCTCTCTGGAGATATTTCCCCAAAGAATCTTAGAACTCTGACCCACCTTTACTGGAAGGCAACCAGCATTAGGCAGCCAGGGTTTTGTTTTGTTTTTGTCCTTGCTTTGTCTGGTTGGTTTTTCATTTTATTTTACTTTTTTGGGTCAGTCTTCTTAGTGGTCACTTAAGACAGGTTTCACCATATTCCTCTTTACATGTTTCACAAGTGACAAATACTGGGGAAAATGAGCAAAATGCTGCCTTCATTATTTATTACAACTTGAAATGATGCTGCTTACAGAATTGCAGAGCTCTTGCAAATCCTCCCTTCTGCTTAGATTATTTACAACTTGTTGATGCATATTCAGGAACACTCCCTGAAATGCCAATCAAATGATAAATCTGGTTTTAATCACTGTAAGATCATTCACCCCCTGTGATATTTTCAGTTCTGTGATTTTTCCTCTACTGACCCAAAGTAAGCTATATTTTTAATAATAGAGCAATTGAGTTGTATGTGCATTATGCTGAGGTGGTTTTGTGATGCTCTTTGCTATGACATTAATGGTTATGAAACTAAAAATATAGCCACTACTTCAACTCTAATTGGAAAGGGAGCAACACAGGATGCAGCACAATACGGATGAAGCATATGTACCATATGACTTTTAAGTAGATGCACAAGTTTCAGTTGGAAGATAATGCCCATTTCAGTGTGACTAATTAAATTTGGATTTGCACATGGCAACATCTATAAACAGGTCCCACCAGTGTAAGAAAATCTGTTTTTCTTCTTGTCGCTAATCTCTATGGTATTTGCATAGAAACACTGCTGTTACCTAAAGCTATGATCGAATTCTTCCTCTCTCTCCATTAAATTGCAAACTCTTTGTATTTCTGCAAGTGGCCATTTTACCTTTATTGATTTAATTCTTTTATTTCTTCCTTACTTCATCTTAAATGTCTAGTTTAGATCCCATCCTTGCCACCCTCACTGCCCTTCGTGTGTCTTTTTCCATACACAAAGGGCAACTACATACTTTCAGTGAGGATGTCCTTTATTTTATGTTGAAATAATAAAGCACAAGACAAGTCCCCATGGCAGCATATAATGTGTCCCTCTCGTCAGTAGCAGCTGACTTGTGACCACAAAATGGCAGCAGCGTCTGCCGCAGCGAGGGGGACTTCCTTCCATTTAAAGGAGCAGCATGTGGAAAATACTATGAGCTATTTACATTGTGAATATTATTTGCAAAATATTGTAATGGGCTTCTCCTCCCCCACAGTGGCAGAGCTGCTGGTGACTGTGGCTTGGAAGAGACACTGGGGGAATAGGACTAAAACAAAGTGTAACAGTGGCAGGAGGGGCAGCGTGCCACCAGTTCTTGGCAGGCACTCTCCTGTCAGACCTTCGCCTGGGCAGGAAACTGTTTTCTTGTCCTGGGAACTTGTTTGAGAATGCAAAAATTTTTCCTGTTCCTCATTAGGATGAAACAAAGCTCCTCTGAATTTTTTCTATGAAAAACTAGAAAGACTCTCACCCCAGAATGGCCAATACCCTGGAAGGTTAGGGCAATCTTGTGAGGAACCCAGGTTTCAAGTCCCTGCATCTCCTGTATCCCAGAGGAGTGTCCTAACTACTGGGTTACAGAGTCAGTCACTCTCTCTGGCCCAATGAATATTTAATTTATATAAAGTGGAACAGCTCTAACAAGAGAGACAGAGGCTTGCCACAGAATAGCCCATCTCCTAGTGGTTAGGATACTCATCTAAGATGGAGGAGACCTGGGTTCAAGTCCCTGCCCCAAATCAGATGGAGCAGAGACTTAAGCCTAGGTCTCCCACAACCCAGGTGAGTGTCCTGACCACTGGGGTGGGTGTCTCTCTCTCTCTCTCTCTCTCTCTCTCTCTGGTTTGACCAGAAATTCCTTCCTGGACTTGAGAAACCCTCATATAAGTTTCATCGAAGCCAACACTTTCCCACCAAAACATTTTGTTTTGATGAACTGGCATTTTCCAAAGAAAAAACTTTTGGTTGAAAAATTCCCGCTCAGTTCTTGTTAGGACTCTGGCTAAATTAAAAGTTTGTTGGGTTTTAGACAATGGGATCTTGCCTCATTCAGTCAGATACCCCCTATGTTATAGTATTTTGCACAGCCATATAATACATGAGAAACAAAAACCTGTATCTCAAGAGGCAAGGCCAACAAAGCCAGCATTATATTTAGAAATGTACCAGTCAATTTCACAGGTTCCGGTGAAGATCAAAAGACACAGCTAAGAACAGCATGCTGCGTTTTTGCTGTGGAACAGCTGAAGCAAAGGGAATTTGCCTTCCCTAAAAATGTCCCTTCCCAAGGTAATCTTTTATTCCACCATTACCTTTCATTCCCTTCATCAGGTCTGTGCAGCAAAGAAAGGCTTTCAAGGCACCACACTAAACCACAGAACCACACATGGACATTAACTTGGGATACTTTCGTCCCAGCATTAATGTTGCTTAAACAAAAGTACAGTTTAAAACTCTACAGAAAATAGTGCTGCTATAGGCTTCTAATGGGAAACCACTTTTTCCATCTGATTGAAAACTTCCTCCTAAAAAATATTCCTTGTCCTCCGTAGCATGACTAATTAAGCCGTGTAACTACTCCTCCACAACAACACTGAACTCTGGCTTCGTAACCAGGCAGCAACCAGTGATTTGATTGTGCCGCATCTACCCACTTGAAATGTATGTGCTGATAGAGACTGCAATGAGCTAACCTCATTCCAGACATATCTTCATTGACTTTAATGGATTTACACCCTGGATGGATTTGACCCATAGTTCCCCACGATCAGAGAGCAGTGGAGATTTTAACCACATCCCTGAACCACTGTGACACCGCCCTGCTAATGTCCATGTCCCTGAACTTGCAAAAAGTCATGCACCTGTTAAACGGTTTACAGGATCAGCGCCTGAGGCGGCAGCACATTTCAGGAACACAGTTAAAACATTGTACAGTCCTATCAACCTTTGTTTTAACAACCTCAGGGAGCTCCCGGGGTAAACGGCATTCCAGCTGGGTGCTGGGCAAAGGATGTTGCTGCAGCATTGTAACAAGGATCCAAACCCAATTAATGATATATAGTGCAGATGGCACCCCAAGAGAGGGTCAGACATATCAGCACGAATAGGAAAGGTAAGATTTGAGCCACATAGCTGAATGGCTGCTTTGAAGAGTGATCACTAAATAGAATTCCCTTGCACTTCACCCCAGCCTATGCTGTTTTGTAAATCAAGAAAATTACCCTCAAATCTCTTTTCTAGTAGCTTGTTCTGTGCATGGTTGAGTAATCTTATTGAATTTTTTAACAAAGAGATGTAGACTCTTATTTGGAACTGATAAAAAAGGACTTGAACTTTTCAGGGGCAAACGATGTGCTGGTATGAAGACATATTTTAACAGCATAGTAAATTTAACACCACATGTGTTAACAAACATGTATATGTATAACCCCTAGCAGCCATAAAAGGGTGCTACACATTGTAAGAGCACCTCAAAATATTTATAAAGCTTAACATGAATTAACATTCTGAATAAGCATCTTTGATTATTATGATACTCAACTAGAAAAATTAAGAGCATTTTTTCTCTTTACTATCTTTGAACAGGAAATTTAATGTTATAATCAAATGACTGTGCAATTTGTACTCTGTATAATGACACATTTTTTGTACTTCAGTACTCATATACTGTAAAACTGTGTAATAAATATTATCCATTAGACACCAGAAGGAAAAAGCTAAAGCCGATGAGGTCTGCTATTTGCACCCCATATTTATGAAAAGTCAGGCCTTATACAATTAACAACTAAAATTAAATAAAATATGTAGGAGGCAGGATTTTGATTACTGCACATCTTTGAATCACTTTTTAAGTTTAATGTAAATTATCTACATTCCAAATTATTGCTCGACACATTAAAATTCCTATAAAGGACAGTAGCAGCATAGTTTGCTAAACAAATGCTTATTCAAAGCAGGAAGTCTAATCTAACAAATATATGTAAATAATTTGTTCAGTGATAAAAACTTACAAATTATTATTTTTGCTTAAAGCAGGGAAACAATGAGACTACACTTCCCATAGTTGAGCATGGAGAAATTTGAAAGAAGTATTTCATTAGGGACTTTTAACTTCTGCAATTGCTAATTTTTATTGAGGAACTGAGTATTGCCATTCAGCATTATACCCTTTGCTAAATCAAAATTTTATTCTTGTTTCAGAATTCAGACTTCATAAAACTTTGTACAAAGATTATCTCTAGTGCATCAGAATTTGGCACTGAAGCATAAACTATACATATCAATTTCATTACTCCTGCACAAAAAAATAAAAATAAAAATTCTGACCATTATATTTTAGAATTCTGCAAAATTCTGCAAATGTTATTTGTCAATAAATAAATGTTGAGGTTCCAGCATGGCAGTGGGGAGCACAGGCCACTGGTTGCACGGAGGTCTGAGATCACCCTGCAGTGACCCCCCTTCCCTGGGACAGGGACTTGGCAGTGAGGCTACACCTGACCCTGACACAGTGCAAGGGCTGGGGCTGTCCCAGAAACACCCTGGAGCCCTGCCCCTCTGTGCCAGGCACACTCAGCCCAGCAGAATCAAGTATAGAGAGGCTTAGTATGGTGGGGGATCTAGGTGTGGGGTGAGAGCGTTCAGTTACAAAATGGTCACTTTAGAGCTACACCTCCCTGTATCTGTAAACGTAAAGGGCCAGTCCCATCCCCCCACCAACCTGTCCTGAGAAGCATGCTGGGCAAAAGTTCTTATAAAAGGGCAGTATTGGAGTAGGTAGAGTTAGTAAGAACTAGCTATTTGGGACGCGGCATGTAAGGCACTGGGTTGCCTTGCTCAGCGCCCAGGGACCCTAGTGACTCTGGTCAGCACCGCCGACCAGGACGTTAAAAGTCCCATCGGTGGTGTTGCCCAGCTAAGGCAGGCTAGTGCCTACCTGTTCTGATACCACTCTGAGCCCCCGAAGTGGCCAGCAGTGGGTCCGGCTTCTAGGCAGGGAGGCTACAGGGCTCTGCGTGTTGCCCCTGCCCCAAGCACCGGCTCTGCACTCCCATTGGCCAGTTCCCGGTCAATGGGAGCTGGGGGGGCGGTGCCTGTGGGCGAGAGCCACATGGAGACACTTGCGTGCCTCCGCCTAGGAGCCGGACCTGCTGCTGGCTGCTTCCAGGGCGCAGCGTGGTCCGCAGTGCCAGGACAGGCCTGTCTCTGCACCCTGGCTGCACCGCTGACCGGGAGCTGCCAGACATAAGTCTGCGCCCCAACCATGTGCCCCAATCCCCCACCCCAGCCCTGAGCCCTCCCAAACTCAGAACCCCTTCCCTCACCCCAAACCCCTCATCCCTGGTCCCACCCCAGAGCCTGCACCCCCAGCCCAGAGCCGTGACCCCCTCCTGCACCCCAACCCCCTGTGCCAGCCCAGAGCCCCCTCCCACACCCTGAACCCCTCATTCCCAGCC
>NW_020664389.1:13950602-13970360 GCF_002925995.2 Terrapene triunguis
AACCAGATATAATAGAACTCAGTGAAGTTTGAGACAACCCAATACTTGTTTTATAAATAGAACATTACATGATCTGAACATTCTACAAACTTTAATCAGAGCCTGATAATTGAAGTCAGTCCCAGTGCTTGAAGTAGACAATGCATCCATATAGTGTTATGCTCTATTAGACACTAACAGTATGTCTACACTGCAAAAATTAGTCATGGCAGAAAATCTCAGAGCCTGGGTCCACAGACTCAGCCTTGTGCTATGGTGTGAAAAATAGCAGTGTAGATGTTCCCCCCTCAGGCTCTGAAACCAGGTCTCAGAGTCAGAAGAAACATCTTCACTGCTATTTTTAGCACTGTAGCTTGAGCCGGAGACCGTAGACCTGGGCTCTGAGACCCTATTCCATGGATGATTTTTGCCTTGTAGACATGACCTAAGAAATCATTTACATGTCTCGGCACAGGTAAAGCATGACTTTCAGAGGTGTTGAGCACTCACAATTCCAATGGGAGTCACAGGTGCTGAGCTCTGGGTGAGATCTTATAGGTATTATTTGGGGGGAAATGATCATGGAATTTTAGTAGGAATCTTGACTAGTAAAGAATGCAGGATTTGGTGCAACAGTTGAGTTTAATTGGGACCAATGACTGTTCACCCCAAATGTGCTTGATTTTTGTTCTTGTTTTAGCTCATTCCCACATTTTTTTTTACTCTTCCCATCCTTTCTCCAATGAAGATTGTAGGTGTCCCTTGAATGCACTGTATATTTGCCTCCTCCGCCCTTCTGATAACTGATTCCATGATTCCCATTCCCTAGTTCTACCCTGAATTGCCTATTTACTCATAAGATTGTTAGACCCCTCTTAATACTGGCAAGGGTGCAAAACTTAGATACTGGCGTTATCAATCCACTTATTAATTTTGAAATTGTCTATTAGGTGACAAAGTCCCTATTTCACTTTTCATTGAGAATGAGTCTGACTCCAGGGATCACCAGTAAATGATTCCCACATGTTGTTGGAGTCATACAAAATAGGGAAGGTATACACCCTAGCTGGAACAGAGCAAAAATGAGCAAGCACATCAGGGTGGTCCCATTAGGAACAGAGTGAAGACACTCCTTCTAGAAGAATTCAGATCTGATAACCTGTTAAGAGGGGGTGATGCAAAGATCATTTATTGTCTGAAACTAGGAGAGTAAAATGCCAAAAGAAATAGCCAAAGAGGAAGCTGGCTGTTATACTGATAGGTATAGCATGTAATGACTCCTGCAGTTAAGGATTCTAAAGGATTATTTTCAAACAGTTGTAATCCCTGTTTATAGGAAGGGGAAGATCACTGCTACCCTGCTCCGATGAGCCAGGGAGAAGTCTCTCTCCTTCTAGGTAACCAGTGCTTTCCCTTCCACAGATCTCTTCATCTTTCCTCCCTTCTCAGCTGGTGCAGTGAGAGCTCCCCTACTTGTTTCAATCTGCTTCAACTACCACTAATTGTCAAACTTTTACCTTCTAAGATGAAATTTAGCATACTTGTTGTCAGTCTGGAAACAAAGATGTCTGGAAAGTGTGAGGAAAAAATGGTTCAGCCACATTGAAAAATAAAAATGAAATATATTTAGTATGAGATGCCACTAGAGCTGTTCACTGAATAAGACAGGGTTCCTGCAGACAAAATAATATGTATCTACATACTGTACAATAGTGCATATGCATAAGAGGGCAGAGTTCAGAACTCTCAAGAAAGGTAGGATTTGAACAGGGGTCTCACTTCTCCCCCTCCAGCAGAGGAGTATGGTCCTGAACCTAGATCTCCCACATCCTAGGTAAGTGCTCTAACCAGTGGGCTAGAAGTTATATGGTGTGTACCATTACCACCACCATCTCTTCCAGGCACATTTTGAACAGGACCTTGGCCTCTGAGCATGCCTACCAGATTTGTCCCCACATGCAACATAGGTGTTTGCTTGCCTATCTTCCCCCAATTTGTGGATTGCACAATTTGTGGATTAGAGAAGAGAGAGTTGTCTAGACACCTACAGTGGGCACATCCAGAGGCAGAAACTTAGGTGCCTAGAACGGCTTGCCCTGAAAACTTAGGGTATGTCTACACTACGAAATTAGATCGAATTTATAGAAGCCAGTTTTATAGAAATTGGTTTTATACAGTCGATTGTGTGTGTCCCCACATAAAATGCTCTAAGTGCATTAAGTCGGCGGACCGCGTCCACAGTACCAAGGCTAGCGTCGACTTCCGGAGCGTTGCACTGTGGGTAGCTATCCCACAGTTCCCGCAGTCTCCGCCGCCCATTGGAATTCTGGGTTGAGATCCCAATTCCTGATGATGCAAAAACAGTGTTGTAGGGGGTTCTGGGTACATGTCGTCAGGCCCCTCCCCCTCCGTCAGAGCAACAGCAGACAATCGATTCGCGCCTTTTTACCTGTGTTACCTGTGCAGACAACATACCATGGCAAGCATGGAGCCCACTCAGCTCAGCTCACCGTCACCATATGTCATCTGGGTGCCGGCAGACGTGGTACTGCATTGCTACACAGCAGCAGCTCCTTGCCTTTTGGCAGTAGATGGTGTATTACAATTGATATCCGTCATCGTCATATTCCTCAGTGAGTTCAATCAGAGGCAGCTGGGCAGACACGTTTTGTCTCCTGGAGACTCAGTCCTGCCGGCAGTCCTATTGAACCATCTTGACGATGATGGCTAGCAGTCGTAATACAGCATTTTCTGCCAAGCACCCAGAAGATGCCGATGGCTATCAGTCATGCTGCACCGTCTGCTGCCAGCTTAAGATGTAAAAAAATAGATGGACCAGATTTGTTCTGTATTCATTTGCTTCCCCCTCCCTCCGTGAAATCAACGGCCTGCTAAACCCAGGGTTTTGAGTTCAATCTTTGGGGGGGCCATTCTGTGTGACAGTTGTTTGTGTTTCTCCCTGATGCACAGCCACCTTTGTTCATTTTAATTCCCTGTAAGCCATGTCGTCATTCGCCCCTCCCTCCCTCCGTCAGACAATAGTTTCATGCCTTTTTTCAGCCCAGACGCCATAGCACTGGGATCATGGAGCCCGCTCAGATCACCGCAGCAATTATGAGCACTATGAACACCACGCGCATTGTCCTGGAGTATATGCAGAGCCAGAACATGACAAAGCAAAACCAGGCGAGGAGGCGATTGCAGCGCGGTGACGAGAGTGATGAGGAAATTGACATGGACATTGACCTCTCACAAAGTACAGGCCCCAGCAATGTGCAAATCACGGTGTTACTGGGGCAGGTTCATGGTGTGGAACGCTGATTCTGGGCCCGGGAAACAAGCACAGACTGGTGGGACCACATCCTGTTGCAGGTGTGGGACGATTCCCAGTGGCTGCGAAACTTTCGCATGCGTAAGGGCACTTTCATGGAACTTTGTGACTTGCTTTCCCCTGCCCTGAAGCGCCAGAATACCAGGATGAGAGCAGCCCTCACAGTTGAGAAGCGAGTGGCGATAGCCCTGTGGAAGCTTGCAACGCCAGACAGCTACCGGTCAGTCGGGAATCAATTTGGAGTGGGCAAATCTGCTGTGGGGGCTGCTGTGATCCAAGTAGCCAACGCAATCAAAGACCTGCTGATATCAAGGGTAGTGACTCTGGGAAACGTGCAGGTCATAGTGGATGGCTTTGCTGCAATGGGATTCCCAAACTGTGGTGGGGCGATAGACGGAACCCATATCCCTATCTTGTCACCGGAGCACCAAGCCACCGAGTACATAAACCGCAAGGGGTACTTTTCAATGCTGCTGCGAGCCCTGGTGGATCACAAGGGACGTTTCACTAACAACAACGTGGGATGGCCGGGAAAGGTACATGATGCTCGCGTCTTCAGGAACTCTGATCTGTTTCAAAAGCTGTAGGAAGGGACTTTCTTCCCGGACCAGAAAATAACAGTTAGGCATTTCAACATCCCCATCGTTATCCTTGGGGACCCAGCCTACCCCTTAATGCCATGGCTCATGAACCCGTACACAGGCAGCCTGGACAGGAGTCAGGACCTGTTCAACTATAGGCTGAGCAAGTGCTGAATGGTGGTGGAATGTGCATTTGGACGTTTAAAAGCGCGCTGGCGCAGTTTACTGACTCGGATAGACCTCAGCGAAGCCAATATTCCAATTGTTATTGCTGCTTGCTGTGCGCTCCACAATATCTGTGAGAGTCAGGGGGAGACATTTATGATGGGGTGGGAGCTTGAGGCAAATCACCTGGCCGCTGATTACGCGCAGCCAGACACCAGGGTGGTTAGAAGAGTACAGCAGGGCGCGGTGCGCATCAGAGAAGCTTTGAAAACGAGTTTTGTGACTGGCCAGGCTACGGTGTGAAACTTCTGTTTGTTTCTCCTTGATGAACCCTCCCACCCCCCCCAGTTCACTCTACTTCCCTGTAAGCTAACCACCCTCCCCTCCCCCCTTCGAGCACCGCTTGCAGAGGCAATAAAGTCATTGTTACTTCACATTCATGCATTCTTTATTAATTCATCACACAACTAGGGGGATAACTGCCAAGGTAGCCTGGGAGGGGTGGGGAAGGAGGGAAGGACAAGGACACACTGCAGTTTAAAACTTTAAAACTTTAACTCTTATTGAAGGCCAGCCTTCTAATTCTTGGGCAATCATCTGGGGTGGAGTGGCTGGGTGGCCGGAGGCCCCCTCACCGCCTTCTTGGGCGTCTGGGTGAGGAGGCTATGGAACTTGGGGAGGAAGGTTGTTGGTTACACAGGGGCTGTAGCAGCGGTCTCTGCTCCTGCTGCCTTTCCTGCAGCTCAACCATATGCTGGAGCATATCAGTTTGATGCTCCAGCAGCCGGAGCATCGACTCTTGCCTTCTGTCAGCAAGCTGACGCCACCTATCCTCTTCAGCCCGCCACTTGCTCTCTTCAGCCCGCGATTCAGCCTGCCACCTCTCCTCTCGTTCATATTGTGCTTTTTTGCACTCTGACATTGACTGCCTCCACGCATTCTGCTGTGTTCTGTCAGCGTGGGAGGATATCTGGCTCTCCATGAACATATCATCCCGAGTCCGCTGTTTTCTCCTTCTAATCTTCACTAGCCTCTGTGAAGGAGAAACATTTGCAGCTGGTGGAGGAGAAGGGAGAGGTGGTTAAAAAAAGATACATTTTAGAGAACAATGGGTACACTCTTTCACGTTAAATTTTGCTGTTTTCACATTACACAGCACATGTGCTTTCGTTACAAGCATTTTTCCTCTTATATTGAGGGCCTGCCGGTTTGGTGTGAGAGATCACTCATGCAGTGCCAAGCAACAGATTTTGGCTTGCAGGCAGCCATGGTAAGCCATAGTCATTTGCCTTTTTTAACCTTCTTAACTTGTGGGAATGGTTTCAAACAGTAGCACCCTCATTTCCCATACCAAGCACCCGTTGGGTTGGCCATTTAAAATGTAAAAGGAGGGGTTGTGGTTTCCGGGTTAACATGCAGCACAAACCCAACTACTCCCCCCCCCGCCACACCCAATTCTCTGGGATGATCACTTCACCCCTCCCCCCTACCGCGTGGCTAACAGCGGGGAACATTTCTGTTCAGCCGAGCAGGAACGGGCACCTCTGAATGTCCCCTTAATAAAATCACCCCATTTCAACCAGGTGACCGTGAATGATATCACTCTCCTGAGGATAACAAAGGGAGATAAGGAATGGATGTTGTCTGCATGCCAGCAAACACCGGGACCATACGCTGCCATGCTTTGTTATGCAATGATTCCAGACTACGTGCTACTGGCCTGGCATGGTAAAGTGTCCTATCATGGTGGACAGGATAAGGCAGCCCTCCCCAGAAACCTTTTGCAAAGGCTTTGGGAGTACATGAAGGAGAGCTTTCTGGAGATGTCCCTGGAGGATTTCCGCTCCATCCCCATACACGTTAACAGACTTTTCCAGTAGCTGTACTGGCCGCGATTGCCAAGGCAAATTAATCATTAAACACGCTTGCTTTTAAACCATGTGTAATATTTACAAAGGTACACTCACCAGAGGTCCCTTGTGTGCCCTCAGGGTCTGGGAGCACGCCTTGGGTGAGTTCGGGGGTCACTGGTTCCAGGTCCAGGGTGATAAACATATCCTGGCTGTTGGGGAAACTGGTTTCTCCGCTTCTTTGCTGTGAGCTATCTTCCTCATACCCCGAACCCGCTTCCCTGTTGCGTGATTCTCCATTGATGGAGTCAAAGCACACGGTTGGGGTAGTGGTGGCTGCACCCCCTAGCATGGCATGCAGCTCTGCATAGAAGTGGCATGTTTGCGGCTCTGCCCTGGACCTTCCGTTTGCCTCTCTGGCTTTGTGGTAGGCTTGCCTTAGCTCCTTAATTTTCACGCGGCACTGCTGTGCGTCCCTGTTATGGCCTCTGTCCTTCATGGCCTTTGAGACTTTTTCTAATATTTTGCCATTTCGTTTACTGCTACAGAGTTCAGCTAGCACTGATTTGTCTCCCCATATGGCGAGCAGATCCCGTACCTCCCGTTTGGTCCATGCTGGAGCTCTTTTGCAATCCTGGGACTCCATCATGGTTACCTGTGCTGATGAGCTCTGCGTGGTCACCTGTGCTCTCCACGCTGAGCAAACAGGAAATGAAATTCAAAAGTTCGCTGGCCTTTTCCTGTCTACCTGGTCAGTGCATCCGAGTTGAGAGTGCTGTCCAGACCGGTCACAATGAAGCACTGTGGGATAGCTCCCGGAGGCCAATAACGTCGAATTCCGTCCACACTACCCCAAATCCGACCTGCAAAGGCCGATTTTAGCGCTAATCCCCTCGTCAGAGGTGGAGTAAAGAAACCGGTTTAAAGGGCCCTTTAAGTCGAAAAAAAGGGCTTCGTCGTGTGGACGTGTCCAGGCTTAATTCGACTTAAAACTGCTAAATTCGACCTAAACTCGTAGTGTAGACCAGGTCATAGTGAGTTTAGCCACCTATAGAGTTTGGCAGGAGCTGTGGGGACCAGAATAGAGCCTAAAAGAGGGACTTTAAGCACCTAAACTTAAGATTTAGGTACCAAAGTACCTTTGTGGATCAGCCCTCACTAATTTAGCAGTGACTATCACAGGAGCTATATAAATCTCAATCATCTGAAGAACCCAAATTGCTTGATGAATGACATTCTTTGTTAGGGCATTTGATACTTAATTACTGGTGAGATGGCTACTTCCTTCTAAAACATCTCTCATGCCACTACCTATTTGTATAAAGGAGAATAGTGTTGTAGACAATACTCCTTGAAGAAATTAAGAGAAGTCCCACCTCATTGTTGCAGGAAGGGTGAAGGAGTATGAATTCTATTGGCTTTTGTGGGGATATTTATTAATGTGTGTGCAATAGGGAGATTTCTAAAAGAATGCTAAGGTTTGAAGTTGTTAAGAAAGCCTAATGGCTTATTGTGGTGCAAAGTACTAAACATGAGGGTGGCAGAATCCAGCCCTCTGCAACTCAAAATAAAAAAATGACATACACACACCTTGCAAAGCCTTACTCCCCTTCTTATTCAGTTATAACATTGTCAATCCACTTTCTATTTAATAATTTTAAAGGTAACTTACTCCATCTTATTTTCTTTCTTCCTGGCTTCATACCAAATTTCATTTTTAATAGAGATCATGGAACTATTTTTCCTGCATGGTTTTCTGTCTGATCCCTCTTTCCTTCTCTGCTTCACCATGTCTTTTCTCCCTCTTTCCCCTTCCACCCACAGATATTCAACTAAACACAGATTTCTTCCTTCCTTATTACATAAAGAGTTGCAACTCTATGAACTCTGATCCCTGACTACCCCTCTCCAAGAAGGTGCCTTGACTAGGCTGGTCACTAGTGAGGAGCAAGTGGCTTCAACGCCTCACCAAGCTCATTCAAAATGTATTAGCCCTAGGTGAAAGGAGTTGTCACACCCTTCCTATATCTGCAATGGGCATGTTAGCTCTTAATCTTTATGCTCTTGGTGAGAAGGGCATGTGTGTGGTGTAAATATTCATGGAATATAAATAGAAAATATGTATAAGAAAATTTGCATTGATTTTCCTACTGCAAGATTTCCTTTTTAAACTTAGCACTTCCTCTGTATAGCCCTACGTACAGAATGCTGACAGTGCAGCTTGCTGGATATTGCTTGAAGCTAATGTTACATTCATCTCATTAAGCAAAATAATCAGTGGCTTTTCTAAATAGCTGGTTGAATTCTCATGTAATAGTCATAATTAGAGACCTAACAGTGTTTTAATTAAAAAAAATGCAAACAAGTGGTCTGATTTTGAGTAGTGCTGAGCACCTGTTCCTCTCCACTACAGCTGGTCTATTACCACCTGTGCTGAATTGCTCTAGTGTCCCTCATTAATGACATACTCTAGAAATTCATTATGAGGAAGGCATGAGACAGACTCAGCGAGGCTAAATTCTTCATTAACTTTACAGCTTGTCCAATGCTACTGAAGTTAGTTTGGAATGTTAGTGGAGAAATGACCCCCCAGTATGTAGATATATACAATGATGCAGAAAACACAAAGGCAGGAACTGAAAGGATCACGAAATATAACGGCCTGGGTATTTCCAAATATCTCCATACTGTGGACCTGATGCTGAGCACCTGCTACCCCCATTAACGGATTCAAGAAAATCTGTTTTCACCCACACAGCCATTCAGTTAAGTTTCCTAGCTCCAAGGACAAAAATTTAGTGTGCAACTTTCCCCCTATAGCTGCACCTGCTCCAAATCCCTCTATCATGCTGGCTTGATATTCATTCCCACAGGAGTTGATGGGGAAGGAGTTAATGTGCCTAGAACAGGGATATGTGTGCAGGAGGATGGAGATTTCCTATTAAACAAGAGATGGAGGGGAACTGGTGTTGCTCTTGGCAAGGGCAATCAAAAAGGGAGTGACATCCTTGATCCCTGGGGGCTCATATTGTCACAACAGGGCTCAGCAGTAAAGAAGCTTCTACTCCCTGTGGCACCAGAGGCTGAGCAGTAAATATCACACTAACCTTTCATCCTGGAGCCTCCTGTGGCTATCTGGCTGGCCCAGTTCATATAGTGTCTATTCTCACTACTTGTTTCAGTAGCCCCACTCTGCTGCTGGTTGGCATCTCTGAGCGGACTGGGCAGTGGCTGAGGGGAGAGGAGTAACCGTCCGCTTCTTGCCTAGCCACAGCAGGAACTGGCAGGAGCCTGCTAGTCCACCCAGTGGGGGCAACTGGTCCCTCTTTTGTGCCCAAGTACCAGTATTAGCTCTCCCTTCTTAATGCCTGAGTAAGAAGATAGAATGGGATGAAAGAGTAGAAGCCCCACTGGACCAATCCCCATGTCCTGCATGAAGGGACATGCTATCAGCCAAGGTACTGGGAGAAGTAGAGTCAGTATTGAGAGCCCTAGACACCAGTGTATGGAAGGGGGTGGCAAAGACTTGACTAGCAATGTCAGGAAACAGCTGAAGCTTGTTAGTCTCCCTGGAATATACAAAAAGAAGTGTATCCTAGGAGCAGGAAAGCAGGCCTTTGTACCTGGAGTGGTAAAAACCTTCTCCTTCAGAGGGGTGATGCTACTGATGGAGTATAAATTTGGGGTTTTTTTCCCAAATGGGTTTTAAATTTGGAAAAGAAACCTGTAAAGCCTGCATCCCTGGAGCATGCACATAAGCCTTTTGGGCATTGTTAGAGAAAACACAGCTTCTAAAGGACTGTAGGTTGCAGACTACTGCAACCTCTATTCCACTTTGTTCTCCTTTACTGTGAGAAGAAAAACAAGTTTCTAGAAGGCAAGTAAGTGTGGGAAGGGAAAGAGTAGAAGCTGCTACTAACCTTCTCTGGCATAGGTTGGAGGCTCCTCTTCCCTCTTTTCAGCTGTAATGGGTTCCTCTAACATCTATCACACCTGCTGGGCATAGCGGCTGTGCACTGCCCTGCTCAGGAATAGCTATTTAAAAGCCTAGTCATAAATTGGTGGCTACTATAGTTAAAAAGAGGGGAATTCTTTTATTAATTGTAACCTCTGTGGGACAGAGACCATTACTGTAGTACAGTGCCAAGCACAACTGAACTTTTATCAGGGCTTCTAGCTGCTACTGCAGTACACTCTACATATAAGATGAGAAAACACGTGAGTAAAGCAAAAAGGCAGAAGGAAAAACAAAGTAACAGCAAGGCAGTTATGATTGGTGTAATAAGCAGCAGTCAATAGTGCACTGCTGTCAAGTAACTTGTAGGCATCATGCTATGGGAGGAGGAGCTCTAGGAAGAGATTTGAAGAAGGAACTGAGGAGATTCCTAGCTTGGACTATGACTACCATTGCCTATGTTGTACCTATTTTGGGGGGATAATTAGAGAACTGTCACCATCATTGTCAGTCAAGCACTTTTTACCAGCATCAAATCTTTTTGTTTAAAAAAACCCTAGGTGTGGCAAAAAAAAACTCACGTTAAAGCATCATCTCCAGAGAGGCACTTTCACAAGTAAAATGAGTGTAATGGCTTCAATTTGGAGCCAAGAGGAGACCACAAAATTACCATAGTTTAATAATAAATTATCATTTGTGTTTAGCAGCAGCTGTGGAGAGTACAGTAGTGAGCTGCATAAAGTGTGCTATGTAAGGTCACTTGTGTTCATGTCAGAACTAAACCTTCATCCATTAGAGGAAGGGGCAGGGGTTACATTATTGGCATGAATAAAACTGTATTAGCTAGTGGCAAAATCTGCAACACAAAGATTGGATTCAATTTAAATCCGGAATTTAAAACGTGCAAGTAAAAATTCTTAGTGACCACCCAAGGAGGTATCCTTTAACAAGGGATTAAAGAACATTTTCCTGGAAACCTGGGAGAAACTACAAAGTGGATGTGATTGTTAGTGCAGGTTTCAATGTAGGCAGGTGTTTCCTGTAAAACACTTTCTAAGTGATACATAATGCAATTTAACTTTCAGCAGCTCTAGCTTTTAAAGCTTGCTTGCTTGCAATGACAGCTAGTGCTTGTTTTAGTTGGAACAATGACTTTTTTTTTTAAGGCAGGCTGTTATAAATGCACTTTTGTGCCTGTGTGAACAACAAATTCAGGCTGAAGTGAAGGGATTTGCATGTGGTCTATTTAAATACTTCTAGCACGTTCATCATCAGGGCACTGGGTGAACCAGATGCTTCTTTATGCAAATGGAGAGAAGTGAGAGAGGCAGTGGGCAAAGCAGCCTTCACCTTCTGGAGCAAACAGTGGGGAACCTGCAGGGTGAACAGTACCATGCACTAGGTGAGCGCTATGGGGTCTTCCCAGTCCCACACACCATACTCAAGGTGGGCTCCCATTTGGATGACACCAGGCAGGGCCAACCTCCTGTGTACCAACTGGTTTCCAGAGTGGTATGAGTCTCCTGCAGGAGGATCAGATACCCTCTGCCCAAACACAGGAGAGTACCTGACATTTGAGGACACTCACCCTACAGCTCCCAGTCTTGGACCTTCTTGGGGGGCATGGAAGCAAGCACAGCAGTGGCCTCCCTTTGAAAGGATGGAAGGAGCTGGGCCGTGAGTCACGTTTATCACACTTACTTTTTGAGACTAGGACCCAGCTCTCATTGGTGTTAACAAAGGGTGGGGAAGGGTTGGCAGGTAAGGATGACAGGATGGGGGCTAAAGAGAATATGACAAGGGGGAGGATGGCCTTCCTCTAAGGGGGGGCCTCTCCCTTGCCCATCATCACATGCACCCCTCAAGGACCCTGCCAGATGGCTGTCAGTGGCTGGGTCTGCCTGCTCAGCCAGGCAGGCCAAGGATCACGCCTGGTGTCCAAGAGAAGTTGGCAGATGCCAGCTTTAGATGGAGGAGGGGAGCTGGCTGGGAAAGGTTGCCAACAGTGGTGGTGCTGCTGCTGTCCTGAGGCCCAAGAAGGACCAGTACCCCTCCTTGCAAGGCTAAGGGGGACTGCCTTTGGACATGCCTCAGTGCTTGACAGGGGAAGCAAAGAGCCTTCCCCTACAAATAACATAGGAGACCCCTAATGGGCACCATGAACGACCCCTCCAGGCCCCATCACTACCAAGTGCCATTGCTGGTAGCTGGAGGGTGTCCTCTCAGCAGAAAGATCATCTGAAGGAGGGCAGAGTCCTCGCAGCCCTGTGGCAGCAAGGTAATGTGGGAGACCAGCTTTTTGTACCTGCTATTGGTGTTATGAAGGCACTTGGGATCACAGGGATGGGGCAGAAACCTGAGGGGTGCAGCAATGGTGATTGCCCCCCTCATTTTGTTCCTTCTTAACCTCCCACCACCATAAAAGCAGCAGCCTCAGCCCTGGCTGGGTCAGGGTGCCCCATGAGGGGGGGGAGGGAGCTAAGGCTCTTCTCCACATTTAGAGAAAATACGGTAATAAGTGAATATAACGTAACTGGGATATGCTTCATGCAAAAGGTCTCTTGTAAGGTATCATTACAAAGCTTATAATCTACTGAGTATGATCATCTGGGGCCGGGAGGGAGCAAACACAACTGGAGACAGTCAAAATAGTAGGGGAAGGAGAACTCAGTAGGGGAGGGGACCGACTCCTCTGGCTGCACAGAGGGGGGGGGACTCCACAAAGAAAAGGGGGGAGGTGACATTAGCAGGGGAGGGAAGCAACAAATGGCAAAAGGAGAGGAACAAATTGAAGGGGGAAAGACGGGGACCGGCTCGGTGGAGGGGAACGGTATGGGGCGGAGGGAATAATAAAGGGCGGGAAGGGGGGAGAGCTCAGAAAGGACGAGGTGGCTAAGTGGGGGAAAGGGCCCCCTGCATCTGGGGGGGGGGAGCCCGGGTGCTCTGCAGGGGGCTGCTGTCCCAGCTCCCGCCGGCTGGCTGTAAGGAGCGGTGGGCGGGTGAAGAGCTCCACGCCCCCCGGGCAGCAGCGGATCAGAGCACCAGCCTCCGCCTCCTCCCTGAGCAGCAGCCGCCGCCGCTTGCAGACTCAGCCCCTGTCCAGACTCAGAGCTGCTGCGGCGGCACTTTGCTCCCCTTGCCATCCAAAGGGGCCACGCGGCCGCGCCCTGCACCCTCCGCAGCCTGGACTAGCGCCGTGCCCCGCGCTCCGCTCCCTGGTGCTGGCCGGTGGCAGAGGAGGACGCTGGTGTCCCGCAGCACAGGTGAGAGCCTTTTTGCTTTGAAGTGCAGCCAGCCCTGGCGTGAGAGGGGCTCCTGGTCGGGCTAGGGGGCGGAGGAGTGTGCTGCTGCGTGGGGGCGCTGGCGCTGGGCTCCGAGCTCCTTCCGCGCGCCCATGGGCTTGCTTGCATGCCCCTCGGTTATACCTGCAGACGTGCAACCCACTCACCTCTGCAAACAGTCGGATTCTTGTAAATGCCTGCCTTCCGTTACTCGTTACAGTGCACTGACCGCTTGGACAGCGAAGTGCAGCATTTGTGCACAATTAGCTTCGCGTGCCGTTTAAAACAAGAAACTCATAATGTTTCTAACACAGTTTTAACCCCTCACCCATTTGACTATTAGGAGAGTGAGGGTGGGTGAAGGAGAAGACTCTAATTGAAGAGATTTTCCTTCCCACTCCTAGGTCTCAGTGTTTTGCTGACGAGCCTTTAATTTTCTCCACCAAACCCCCTTGCTTTGAATCTAAAAGAAAAGTTGCTGCTGCTTTTGCAAGTGGTGTTCTTGAGCCTTCTCCGTTTATGCTGCTTGTATTGCACTCTGCGTGCTCTGAAGCAGGGTAGCCCGGTGTGTCTCCTGCAGGGACAATCCGCATATCAGCTGTTGCATACAATAACGGAGACTGAATGTGTTGCATCCTCTCAGGGGCTCTAAGAACTGGTTTAATACCGAGTTAATTAATCTCGCCCTTTCTTCTGCCCATGTTGTTCGGATTTCTGGCTAACTCCTCATGAAATGTAAAGGAAAATAAACTGCGGGGGTGGGGGGAATTAAAATTTAGTCGTCTCTAATTTCTCTTTAGATTGATGCCTGTATATTTGGGAAAAATCCTTACAAAGTCCCTATGTTTCAAATACTATCCTAAATTATTAAAACTGTAGCTCTAGTCGGCTTTTCACTGATTTCTTTGTTGTATACTTGTTCAAACTAAGTGAAATGTAAAATGTAGTTTAATTTCATTTTGGTCATAGCTTGGTTTTAGTTCATTTCACTTTTTAATGTGCTCCTGCTCTAGCACAATGAACTAATCTTTAGATCCCAATCACAGCAGGAAAGTGTGTGTTTTAAAACATTCCAGTAGAAGCTTGTTTTTTTAAAAAACATGTTTTGGAAACATAATATATAGTTCTTAAGCTTTTGTATAGCTTGTTTTAATTAACTTAAATTTGGGTCAAATTTGATCTGATAAGGAAGTTTTGTTTCCTCCCTATGTTGTTTTCCTGTTTGTGTGATATACACATACCACAGATATTTGTGTATGCAGTGCGGATGGATTTTTGTAGGTCTCAGAGTGTGTGATTTCATATACAAAATCTCATCTGAAAATCCAAGTAAATTTTGAGTCTTAATTTTAGTTTGATTAATTTTTTTAATTTAATGGAGATATCTCATCTCCTAGAACTGGAAGGGACCTTGAAAGGTCATCAAGTCCAGCCCCCTGCCTTCACTAGCAGGACCAAGGATCTGATTTTTGCCCCAGATCCCCAAGTGGCCCCTTCAAGGATTGAGCTCACAACCCTGGGTTTAGCAGGCCAATGCTCAAACCACTGAGCTATCCCCTCCCCTTCACAATGGTAAATCATAATCTTTCATCTTAATTCTGTTTGTGAATCCTCCACTGATTTACAAAATCATCCCAAACAAATCAAATTGTTTGCATTATCATAGTGCTAAGAAGCTTCAGTCATGGATCAAATGCCATTGTGTTAGGTGCTGTACAAACACAGAACAATGAGAATCCCTGCCCAAAAGAGCTTACAGTCTAAATGGTATTCCTCAACACTATAACTAGTTGGGTTCCATTTAAGGCTCAGAATCATGATGAAATCTGCCTCCAACATCATGTTCCTGTGGAGTTTCCTTTGAGAAAAGGAGTTCAAGAATGAAGAAGTTAGGCACTGGCTATTATGTGCAAGATTATAGTGGTCAAGGGCCTTACTGGATTGGGCATAATATGCCTTTCTATAAAGTATGAGTATCATGTTTTGGGAGATGTTCAAAAATATTCCTTGTCTTCTTTCTTGAGTATACCCTTGCCTTGTTACACACTCTGATTTCTTAGAACTTTGAACTCTTCATAGTCTTATCCCAGTCATGCACTGGGAGTGGTAACTTGTTACAAAAAATGACTTAAAATAACAAGACTATTAGTTTAAAAGCGCTGCATCTCTTCACTTGTGAGAAAAAAAACTACAAAAAAAAAGCTATTTTTGATATTTGTAACCTGAATGGAGCCCAGGATCATTGGCAGCCTTGTAAGAGTATGTTCTTGGGAGGTTTCCAACCCAATATCCAGACCACAGAGGATTGGGAACATTGACAGCCATCCTTATGCTTATATTGGAACTTATATCTACTTAAACCAAGTAGGCTTGTATTTGAACCTATGTTAAGAAGTTTTTGTTGTTCACCTATCACTTGCCCCCTTATTGTTAAAAATAGAGAATAAGCAAGGATGCAGCGTGGAATAAATTGTAGATGTTGAGCTGAATATCAAGATCTGTTGACCCAGGTGGTAAATATCTGCCTTTGAGGACAGCAAGTCATCTTGTTCTCCAAAACAAGAATCCCCACGTGTGTCACTGTTACATGTGTATTGAGGACTGAATTATCCGTCCCTCTGAATGGGTGTGTTAGAGAGGGAAGTGTAGGAAGTAGATTCTCCCTACATATAGGGATTGGGTGTAATCTAGCTCTCCCGTCTGAGGGCTGAAGGAGTGAGGTGGGTGGCACCTCTGGCAACACGAGTGACTTAAGGGGGTATTGCTGGATGTGCGAGGGTAGAATTGTGACTCCTTCACTCATGGGCAGCGGGTATCATAGTACGGGAGAGGCTGTCTCCCCCCAAACAGCCTGGTGTGGCCCTGCCCACGATCCACCCCCAGATCCTCTCTTGCCTGCTTCCAGTTCTCTTCCCACTCTTCTGTGGCAGAGAGGCTAGGGCAGGCAGGCTGGGGCTGGTGCTCGCAAGGCCCGGGGCTGTGGGTGCTGGAACTGGAGCCACGTCGCACTGCCCACCCAGTGCTCCGGGGCTGGGGGCGCTGGGACCACTCCGCCTTCCTGGCGCTCCGGGGCTGGAGGCGTGTGGGGGTCCGGTGGGCATGGGATGTGTGCACGCGCGCTGGGCTCTGGTGCGGGAGGGGGGATGGAGGAGGAGGGGCTGGGGGCTAGCCTCCCCCAATGACTCATTCACCTGCTGCCCCTGCCTTCACTGTTTTCCAGGAATGGTAAGATGCACTTTTCCGAGTAATGCCCTCATGCACCTTCCAGGCCTCTGGACTTAAGTCTGTCATGGAGGGGGGGTAAGGAGGGAATGCTGTGCTGCTTTGATATTCCTCAGCACTGAGAGCTCAGAGAGCTGCTCCTGGCAGCTGAGGAGGCTGTGGGAGAACTCAGAGGGAATCACAGAACCATAGGCAGACAGGCATAGAGTGGGCTGCTTCAGGAGAGACTGCTGTGCAGAGCAGAGCCGGGGGCTGACCTTCCGCTGCCTCAGGATAGGTTGGTCAGCCTGCTGTCTCCCCCCACCCCAGACACATCACTCTCCTCTCCTCCCTCCTCCGTCCCCGCCCCCCACCACCACCACTGCTTCAGCTGAAAAGGCAGCTGACAATCTACTAGGATGCCCCTGGAATGATGGGATTGAGAAAACTGCATCATGTGATATTGTACCTGCCCCATGAGGCATTGCAAACCCTTCCCAAAGCACCCTGTGGCTAGTGTTGATGCAATACCAATGTGTATCATACTACTGTTTGTTTTGTGGAATTTAAAGTTAATTAAATATCAAACTTCTTTTTAAATTTATTAACATCGGGGCTTAAATTCAGCCAGAGCCATCTGGAGCGGCGGTCCAGTCAATATTTTCAAACCCAGGGGAGCTCCAGCAGCGCCCCGTGGGGCTGAAGCCCCGGCAGTGCCGGGAAATACTTTGAGAATTTAAGCCCTGATTAACATGCCATTTTTAAAAATGGCAACACCTAAGATTACTATAACTGAAAGAGTAGAAACCTCTTTCCAGTTTTACTGTGTCCATTTTACAGCACTTCTCTACAGCCGGTTTCACTATATTCTATTTAACTGGCTCTTTATGAGCCTTTCACCTAGCAACAGGGGAGAGATGAAAACAACATGGTGGCAAAACCAAAAAGAAACTGACTTTTATGGACAGGTGTTGTACCTGAGACTACTTTCAACACTTTCTTTTTTCTTTTTAAAGGACTAGATCACCAGTTGTTGGTGCCCTGTGGGATAATTATATAAACTGCCTGAAGTAGCTTGTATTATTATCCACCCAAATGACTGACATTAGGTACCAGACTTAACCTTGTAATAATGCATTTTTATTATTTGGTGGGTGGCATCTCATGGCTTCTTGTGCGTTAGACTTATTTATTTTAAAATCTTTATTCTTGCCTGCAGGTTATATGGGTAATTTATTCGGGCAAACAAAGGTTATGGAATCTCTAATTGAAGCTTCAGCAGTTATGGTAATTCTAGAAGAATGCTCATTTATTTCACAGTGGTGCTTAGCAGGAAGGATCCCTCAGCATTATTCTGCAACTACTGTGTTAAAGAGAAATTGGTTATGAGTGATTCTACCTAAATACTAATTTTTCTGTCTCCTGGTTCTATTATTTGCAAACTAATTATATGTATCAGACATAATTTTGCTATTTATAATCTGCAAATGCAATATATAAAATAAAAAAGTAGAAATTATGATGCAACAATAAAGCAGGGCCGCCCTTCAATTGTCACTTGGTAGTCTTGGCAAGATGGTTGAATAAGGCTGCTGCTCCTGTGCCAAGGACTCTTCATTGTATTATAGTTGTAGTCCAAAATGAAGACATTCTATAAGTGTTTGCCCTTCAAAATATAAATTTAAGTGCTGCATACATGAGTGCTGTAAACCTCTATTGGAGGGAATG
This sequence comes from Terrapene triunguis, assembly GCF_002925995.2. Taxonomy (NCBI): domain Eukaryota; kingdom Metazoa; phylum Chordata; order Testudines; family Emydidae; genus Terrapene; species Terrapene triunguis. The sequence goes on from NW_020664389.1 coordinate 13,968,674, forward strand.
GGCGGCTATTTCTCTTTAATTCCCCTGTTCTTCGTCTCCCTGAAGAAATGCGCACATGAGCCATGGACCTTCCAAACTTCATAGGTCTGGCCCCACAAGGGTGGAAGATGGGGTATCCTGCTCTGACACTCTGAGTTTTCTATTGCCTATTGTATAGGTATGTCAGATCACCATTTGGCAGGATGGTGCGGTACCCAAGAGGTGATACAAGGCTTATTTAGAAGCTGAGAATGGATGATATTGTTGTCTTTTACAGTTGTGCATCTGTGTGTCTGCACATATGTAGTCTTTCCACCAGCAGATGAAGTGTGTGAGCCCACAGGTGGCTAAACAGCTTTTAATATCAAACATGGCTTTTTCCAATTGGGAAATACCAGAAACTTAGCACTCAAATGGGAGCGCCCAAAGGACTTTAAGGGCTTGTCCACATGGCAAGTTACTGTGTGGCAAGCGGTGGGTGTAAATCTACAGTGCACTAGCTAGCCATGGACTAACAGGGCATGTGGATCCTGCTATCATGCACCAAAGGTTTCCTAGTGCTCTTTGACCTACTACTGCTTCAGGCTAGTGTGTTGTGGATTTACACCCTAGCTTGCTGTGCACTAAGTCTTCCTGTGAACAAGCCCAAAGTCACTGGATTCACTTATGAATGAGAGAATTTTGGCACTGCTCTCATTGCGATGCTACCTTTTTGTAAAATATCTCTGCACCACACCTTGCTGAATGTGTTTAAGCACTGTTTTTAATCATTAAAATGCAAGATGAATTTCGAAACTCGTGTTCGAAGGGCAAGTGGCCCAAGTTGCAGATATGACTTATCACAGTGAGAAATGGATGCCTTGGCAAGCTCCTGGATGATCCTCCAAAGATGATCTTTGAGCAGTCTGATGCAAATTCACCCCATATGTAAGAATGTGCAGTTCCATTGTAATTAGTGGAGTTATGACTGCTTACACTTAAGGATGGTCTAGATAATACTTAGTCCTGCTATGAGTGCAGGGGACTGGACTAGATGATCTCTTGAGGTCCCTTCCAGTCCTATAATTCTATGATAAATTGGCCCTTCTTTGATAATGGAAATTGGGCAATGATTCAATATATAAGAAGCAGGAAACCTACAAGAGACTCAGTGGTTCTGCTGGCTCACCAGGGAGCAAGAAGGATATGGCAAAGGAGCTACATAGTTAAGAAATCAGTCTTCACCACAGAGAATGTTGGGAAGATAACTACTCTCTTCAGGGAGTAAAGATGAGGCACTATTAGGGTTGAGGGGTCCAAAGAGGAAGTGTTGGAACAAACCGATAAATGAATGAGCAAAAAGTCACCAAAAGTTCTGAAGAAACTTAAGAATCCTGAAGAACTAGGGATTAGGAGAGAGCAAGAAGGAAATCAAAGAAGGAGAGAAAAAAAAGACAAAGTCTACCCTGCTGGTAATAGTGTACTCTTCCTGTCAGCCACAGAATAGCTAGATTTGCCGCAAGCAGGGCCGGCTCCAGGCACCAGCCGAGCAAGCTGGTGCTTGGGGCGGCAGATTGTACGAGGCGGCATTCGGCCCAATCCTAGGGCGGCATGGCCGCTTTTTTTTTTTTGTTCTGCTCCGGCCGCCCTGTAGGGGGCGGCGGCGCGGAAGACGGAGCGCCCTGCAGCAAGCCTGGCAGGGCAGCCCGCGTCCTGCCCTCCCAGCCGA
>NW_020664389.1:13970460-13974975 GCF_002925995.2 Terrapene triunguis
TTTTTTTGGCTTGGGGCGGCAAAAAAGCCAGAGCCGGCCCTGGCCACAAGGATTTTTTTAATTAGTTTTCCTAATGTAGGAAAACTGCTGCTGGTACTGCAATAACAAAACTGGACACAGGGTAGAGGAGAGAAAAGAATGAGTGTTTTTAGTGGTGAAATACTTCCAGCCTGCAAAGCACTTCTGGGAGAGCAAACCAACCCCCTACCCCACCATCACCATCTTCTCCTCTCCCCATCCCCCAAACTTGATTTGGGATGAAAGAAAAATTTAATTAAATTTAGCCTCTTCTTCCTCCTCCTCTGCCAATCCCATTTAACTGTGAATCTGCTCCAACAGCAATGCCTCTGCTTATTATTAACAAATTATCCCCAAATGGAACCAACTATTGGAATCTGTGGGATGCTGTGAAGCCTCTAAACGCCCTTTTCTCTCACTTTTTCCTTCATTAACCCCAATTAAGTAAGATCAGCATTTGCCAACAGTTGTGGAGCAACACTTAAAATGTTTGGTTTGGCCCTTTATTGCTCCTTTTGTTGAGAGGGGAGAAATATTACATCTTTACTTCCCCGTTCTTCAGAAGAACTGTGGAGGTTAGTGACCTCACAATAAGCTTGAAACCTGACTGGGAGGTGACCTTGCTCCTAACTGAGCAGGGAAAGAAGTCAGAATTTTTTTTCCCCACTGAAAAAATGAGGAGTCCTTGTGGCACCTTAGAGACTAACAAATTTATTTGGGCATAAGCTTTTGTGTGCTAGAACCCACTTCATCAGATGCATGGAGTGGAAAATACAGTAAGCAGTTATAAATATACAGCACATGAAAAGATGGGAGTTGCCCATTCCCATATCTACCCTAATTGAATTGGCCTCATTAGCACTGACCTCCCACTTGGTAAGGCAACTCCCATCTTTTCATGTGCTGTATATTTATACTGCTTACTGTATTTTCCACTCCATGCATCTGATGAAGTGGGTTATAGCCCATGAAAGCTTATGCCCAAATAAATTTGTTAGTCTCTAAGGTGCCACAAGGACTCCTCATAGTCTGTATCAGTAAAAACAAACACGGCTACCACTCTGAAACCTTTCCCCGCTGAAATATTTTAAGTTTTGGATGGAAAAATCAAAAACTGAAATATTTCAATTATGAGTTGCTGCTACAGTGCCTCATAGGAGCTGTAGTTCAGCTGAGATAGAGAGGCCCATTCTCTATAGTTTGGGGTTCCTGCTCAGATTGCCTCTCCCATGTTGTACCACAGTCTCCCCATTGGTGAAAAGAAGAGGTGTATCATAGCTGCATTGCATCATGGGAGGTGAAGTCACAAAAGCTAGTTGAAAATCTAATTTTCTGTTGAAGAATAGTTTAGACTGAATTTTCAACCAGTCCTAGTAATAGATCTTGGTCCTGTTGGATTGGACCCTTAGACTACATAGGAGTCAAATTCCCCTTCTTGCTCAGTTGGGGGCTGTGAGAGCTACAGCTCATGTTTCAGTCTGCTTTACAACTATGTAATGATTTAGGGAATATATCTAAACCTAGCTGTGGTTGGAATTAAATGTGTGCTTAAGGGATTTATGGTGGTAAGGGAATTTGGATGGTTAAGGCAGGTGAATTGAAGCTGCTGTGGATGTATGTGTTTATCTGATTTCCTGGAGTCTTAATGATTGCATTGGTAGGGAATGCACTTGAGCTACCTTGACTCTAAAGCCTTCTGCGTGGGGGTAAGTGAGGATTGTATCACTTGTCTTTAAGCAGTGTTGAAGGCCAGTATACACCATCTCTATAGTAAGTATGCTGTATTATATAACAAATGGAAAATTTGCTGCTAAAAGTATAGAGGCTGTGTCATAACTATGTACTTTAAACTCCAGATGCACAGATTCTGGTTCATGTTGTACTTGTCTTTTCTGTTGAAAAAATGTGGGGAATCCTGTTCATGTAAAGGAAAAATTGCCAAGTTTTGGTCTGTACACTAAATGAATTAAGTTATTACAGTATGCAATCCCTCTGAGAGCACTGAATATAGGGATGTACTTCCATGAATCTTTTTGAGTTTGTTTATACTAAATTAAATATTCTCCATGTAAGTTCAGCTGGTTGCTAGGTTTTAATATGAAACAAACTTTGTGGCATTTACTAAGCAATCTTGTAACTAGTTTGTAGTCCATTACTTTGACAAGCGTCTGACATTGTGTTTGACCCTAAAAGTTCAGAGTGGCTGGGTTCTTTTGTTGACCAACTGTTAGCAGGTGTTGGAAAGGTGCCAGGAGATGCTGACTGTTGCTAACTCACCATAGGTGTGGCTCAATAAGGCTTTGAAAAGAAGGGAAGTGCTGTTGAGTCTGAGGACATAGAATCTAGAATGGAGACGTGTCCTGATAGAAACTTTAGCAACAGTCTAGGGAGAAAGTTTAGGCTGAGATTTATTGGCAACTCAAATGTCATAAATGTCAAACCCCAGGAAGTGGGTAAGTTTGGATTAAATGCAGGATGGGAACCTGCACTCTAATTGATGACCACATTATTCCTCTTCAGCTGATATGATAAATCATAGGACTGGAAGGGACCTTGAGAGGTAATCTAGTCCAGTGGTTCTCAACCAGGGGTCTGGGGCCAGTTTGATGCACTCTGCCAACACAAGGAGCTAGTGTGGACGTACAATAGTGGTTTTAATTAAAATGCTTTAGTTAAAGCGAAATAACTTTTGCTGACAAAACTTTGTAATGTAGACAAGGCCAAGGTGGGTGAGGTAATATCTTTTATAGGACCAAGTTCTGTTGGTGAAAGAGACAAGCTTTTGAGCTACACACAACTCTTCCTCAAGTCTGGGAAGCTTAATCAGAGTGACACAGCTAAATACAAGCTGGAACAGATTGTTTAGTATAAGTAGTTAACATATTTCAAGGGACGGTTATTTCAAGGTGAAATGGCCCATTAACACCCCTCCCATCCCATCTGTCCTCAGAAAGAAAAAGGTTGAGAACCCTGGATCTGGTCCAGTCCCCTGCACTCATGGGGACCATCCCTGATAGGTGTTTGTCTAACCTGCTCTTAAAAATCTCAAGTGATGTAGATTCCACAGTCTCCCTGGGCCATTTATTCCAGTGCTTAACCACTGTGACAGTTAGGAAGTTTTTCCTAATGTCCAACCTAAATCTCCCTTGCTGCAATTTAAGCCAATTGCTTCTTGTCCTATCATCAGAGGTTAAGAAGAACAATTTTTCTCCCTCCTCTTTGTTACAACCTTTTATGTACTTGAAAACTGTTATGACGTCCCCTCTCCGTCTTCTCTTCTCCAGACTAAACAAACCTAATTTTTTCAGTCTTCCCTCATAGGTCATGTTTTCTAGAACTTTAATCATTTTTGTCGCTCTTCTCTGGACTTTCTCCAATTTGTCCACATCTTTCCTGGAATGTGGCACCCAGAACTGGACACAATACTCCAGTTGAGGCCTAATCAGCGTGGGGTCGAGCGGAAGAATTACTTCTTGTGTCTTGCTTACAACTCTCCTGCTAATACATCCCAGAATGATGTTTGCTTTTTTTGCAATAGCGTTACACTATTCACTCATGTTTTGCTTGTAATCCACTATGACCCCCAGATCCCTTTCTGCAGTACTCCTTCCTAGGCACTCATTTCCCATTTTGTATATATGCAACTGATTGTTCCTTCCTAAGTGGAGTATTTTGCATTAGTCCTTATTGAAGTTCAGTCGTATCCTCCAAAGCACTTGCAACCCCTCCCAGCGTGGTATCATCTGCAAACTTTATAAGTGTACTCTCTATGCCATTATCTAAATCATTGATGAGGATATTGAACAGAACTGGACCCAAAACTGGTCCCTGCAGGACCCCACTCAATATGCCCTTCCAGCTTGACTGTGAACCACTGATGATTACCCTCTGGGAACAGTTTTCCAACCAGTTATGCAGTCACCTTATAGGTTATATTTCCCTAGTTTGTTTATGAAAAAGTAATGTGAGACCATATCAAAACCTTGGGCTATGTCTACACTGCCAAGTTATTTCACCAAAAGTTATGCCACTTTTATTAAAATGCTTTAATTAAACCGCTGTTGTGTGTCCACACTATGCTCCTTGTGTCACCGGAGCGCATCCACACTAGCAGCTCTTGCATCAACACAGAGAGCAGTGCACTGTGGGTAGCTATCCTACTGTGCAACTGGCCACAGGGTGCTTTGGGAAGGGTTTGCAATGCCTCATAGGGTAGGTACAACATCACATTATACAGGCTTCTCAATCCCATCATTCCATGGGCATCCTACTAGATTGCCAGCCGCTTTTCAGCTGAAGTGAGAGAGAATGGGGGGGAAAGTGTGTGACAGGGAGAGTGTGTGGGCGGGGAACGGAGAGACAGAGACAATATGAGCTGGGGGAGAGTGAGTGTGTGTGTCTCGTAAGTTCAGTCCTGAGGCGGGGCAGGGGGGAAACCACCCCTGGACATCAGCCCCTGCTTTCCTCCCTACCCAGCTCTGCACAGCAGTCTTTCTC
>NW_020664389.1:13975075-13998312 GCF_002925995.2 Terrapene triunguis
CTACCCCTGCCTGCCTTGTGTTGGTAGTGTGGGAGAGAGCAGGAGCATTCCAGGTTAATGATTTGCTCTTTGTTTCCTGGAGCAGAGCAGCATGCTCAGCTGTCAGAAGGGAGCTTTGAAAGAGGAGGGGCGCATGCCTGCAGGGCTACTGAACTCAAAACAATGAGCAGAGCAGTCAGGGCAGGAATTGTAGGACACCTTCCGGAGGCCAATTACAGTGATAAAATCAAGCGCGGTGTTTACACTGGCACTATGGCGATAAAATTTTTGTGTAAAAAAGCCTTATGACTCTCGTCAAGGGGGTTTTATTATAATGCTGCAACTGAGAAATTTCGTTGCAAAAAGTGGTTTTGCTATGTGTACACCCCCATTGTTTTGTCGCCAAGAAACTTTTTTTGGCGAAAAAAGTTGCAGTGTAGATAAGCCCTTACTAAAGTAAAGATATACCACATCTACTGCTTCCCTCGCTATCCACAAGGCTTGTTACCCTGTCAAAGAAAGCTATCGGGTTGGTTTGACAAGATTTGTTCTTGACAAATCCATGCTGACTGTTACTTATCACCTTATTATCTTCTGGGTGTTTGCAAATTGATTGCTTTATTATTTGCTCCATTATCTTTCCATGTATTGAAGTTAAACTGCCTGGTCTGTAATTCCCCAGATTGCCTTTATTTCCTTATTTAGATATTGGCACTATACTTGCCCTTTTCCAGTCCTCTGGAATCTCTCCCATTTTCCATGAGTTTTCGAAGATAATCGCTAATGGCTCAGATATCTCCTCAGTCAACTCCTTGAGTATTCTAGGATATATTTCATCAGGCCCTGGTGACTTGAAGACATCTAACTTGTCTGAGTAATTTTTAACTTGTTCTTTCTCTATTTTAGCCTCTGATCTTACCTCATTTTCACTGGCATTCACTATGTTAGACATCCAATCGCTACTAACCTTTTTGGTTAAAACTGAAACAAAGAATCATTTAGCACTTCTGCCATTTCCACATTTTTTTGTTATTGTTTTTCCTCCCCTCATTAAGTAATGGGCCTACCCTGTCCTTGATCTTCCTCTCACTTTTAATGTATTTGTAGAATGTTTTCTTGTTATCCTTTATGTCTCTAGCTAGTTTGATCTCATTTTGTGCCTTGGCCTTTCTAATTTTGTCCCTACATACTTGTGTTATTTGTTTATATTCATCCTTTGTCATTTGATCTAGTTGCCACTTTCTGTAGGACTCTTTTTTAGTTTCAGATCATTAAAGATCTTCTGGTTAAGCCAGGGTGGTCTCTTGCCATACTTCCTATCTTTCCTACACAGTGGGATAGTTTGTTCTTGTGCCCTTAATAATGTCTCTTTGAAAAACTGTCAACTATCCTCAGTTGTTTTTCCCCTTAGACTTGCTTCCCATGGGATCTTACCTACCAACACCTTGAGTTTGCTAAAGTCTGCCTTCTTGAAATACATTCTTTGTTTTGCTGTTTTCCGTCTACCATTTCATGATCACTTTCACCCAGGCTGCCCTCCACTTTCAAATTCTCAACCAGTTCCTCCCTATTTGTCAAAATCAAATCTAGAACAGCCTCTCCCCTAGTAGCCGTCTCCACCTTCTAAAATAAAAAATTGTCTCCGATACATTGCAAGAACATGCTGGATAATCTGTGCCCTGCTGTGCTATTTTCCCAACAGATGTCTGGGTTGAATCCCCCATCCCCACCAAGTTCTGTGCTTTGGATGAGCTTAAACTGCAGCAAGGGAGGTTTAGGTTGGACATTAGGAAAAGTTCCTAACTGTCAGGGTGGTTAAACACTGGAATAAATTGCCTAGGGAGGTTGTGGAATCTCCATCTCTGGAGATATTTAAGAGTAGGTTAGATAAATGTCTATCAGGGATGGTCTAGACAGTATTTGGTCCTGCCATGCGGGCAGGGGACTGGACTTGATGACCTCTCGAGGTCCCTTCCCGTCCTAGAATCTATGAATCTATGATTTAGTTTAAAAAAAGCCTCATCCACCTCTTTTTCCTAGTTTGGTGGTCTGTAGTAGACCCTTACCATGACATCACCTGTTTGTGTTTTTTTTTTTTAATACCCCTTTTATCCTTACCCAGAGACTTTCAACAAGCCTGTCTCCTATTTCTATCTCAACCTCAGTCCAAGTATATACATTTTTACTATATAAGGCCACACCTACTTCCTTTTTTTCCCTGCCTGTCCTTCCTGAGCAAACTATACCCTTCTATACCAGTATTCCAGTGGTGTGTATTATCTCACCAAGTCTCTGTGATGCCAAAGGTCATAGTTGTTTTTATTAATTAGAATTTCAAGTTCGTCCTGCTGATTCCCCATACTTCTTGCATTAGTATACAGATATCTAAGATACTGATTTGATTTTCCCCCAGTGTTCTCTCCTGTCTCTCCCTTATCCCTGCCATAGCGGCTCATGCTCTTCTCCCTCCCGTGCCCCCCGATTCCAACCCTTCTCCCAGGTCTCCATGTTTTTGACTTATCTGTGGGCTTTTGTCACTTGCTAGCACAGGGGTCGGCAACGTTTGGCATGCGGCTCGCCAGGGTAAGCACCCTGGCGGGCCGGGCCAGTTTTATTTACCTGCTGACGCGGCAGGTTCGGCCGATTGCGGCCCCCACTGGCTGCGGTTCGCCGTCCCGGGTCAATGGGGGTGGCGAGAAGCCGCGGCCAGCATATCGCTCGCCCGCACCACTTCCCGCCGCTCCCATTGGCCCGGGATGGCGAACCGCGGCCGGTGGGGGCCGCGATTGGCCGAACCTGCCGCGTCAGCAGGTAAATAAAACTGGCCTGGCCCGGCCCGCCAGGGTGCTTACCTGGCGAGCCGCGTGCCAAACGTTGCCGACCCCTGTGCTAGCATAACACATATCCAGTGTAGATAATGGATGAAGATGGTTATTATGTGTTCTTTCATCACTGGAGACCTCTCTGCAACTGGCAATATGTGGAAACTGAAATAGAACTGTGTAAAAAATAAGAAGATTCACAATACACCTTGGTATGTAAAGATTTCTGACACGCAGCAGCAAGAAGACTCCCCTGCACTCCTCTGCTCCTAGGAAAAACACGATTAACAGCAACAACTGTCAATCCCTAAATTGGGGGTGCTTGGTACAGAAAAGAAAGTAACCCCTTCTACAGTCATCCCTCTTTTGGAGAACTGACCACAGGAAGAGGTGCACGTAGGTCCCTATCGCTCCTGTACATGGACTGCATATGGGAGGATGCTAAGAAAAAAAAAATCATACAGAAACCATTTTGTTCCAGGTTTTCTGGCTATGAGTCCGATAGCTGTAAGTTTTTTTTTCTGAAATAGACAGTTGCAATACTTCTTTCAGTGTCACAACATGTGAAACTGTAACTTTAAAATCACCCTTCACAGGTGCTTACATAAAGGGAAAAAGAACTCAGCAGTGCATGAGTCAGCCAGTGGAAAGAACGCTGGCTTTTAACACAAGCTGCAATGGAAAGAGAACCTTTTTCTTCACTACACCAACGATACAAAACAACGAATGAAACACAAGTCCTTAATTAAAGGAAAAAAGGCGGGGGGTGGGAGCGAGGGGAACTATATGGTTCAGGAAACTAGTGACTGGGTGAAGAGGCTTTCACCATGGCATGTTCAGACCTAGTCTGTAATGGCTAAATTGGGGGATGCAGTCCATTTCCCAGTGGACAGCTCTCTACATCAGCAATACCTGGCTTTTCATCACTGTTGAGAAGACAAAGGCTGGATGAGCATGGTCACAGGCAAGCTTACAGACCTTCAGTGTTGGGTCGCTGTCCTACTTTGCAGCTTGGAGGCAGAAATCGGGCCTGTGATGTACTGGCATAGGACCTAGGTCTGTCCCTTGAAAAGACATCAAGTTCTTGCTGCCTCCCATAGCTACAATGGGCAGTCTCATCCTCTTCCACTGCTAAAGCAACTTGCTCATACTGCACATCCACAGGCTCTTAAAATGGCAGATACTCTTTACTCACCAATCCTTGCTATGATGAAGATAATGAAAAAGCTACTGATGCTTTACTTGACCATCAAAAAACCCTCCAACAAACCCTTACCTCAGGAGAATGGAAGAATTGAACTTGGCAAGGCTAACAAAACATTGAAGCTTTTCTTCTTAATGATCACTTTGAGAGTTGTGTTTAAGTCTGTGAATCATTTTATCTCATTCCAAGGGAAATGTCTGCCACTCTGTCCTCCCTGAGGTGTGCTTCTAAATAAACTATCATTGTATTCATCTTAATGGCATCATTGTATAATGACCCTTCTCAAGCAAGGTGCTTTTTTTAATTTTTATTTTTTTTTGACAGAGTTAAATAAAGCTCATTTGTGTTTATCTTCCATTTAAGGCTTGTTTGTTTTTCTGTTGGTCAATCCAGATGGTCTCCTGTCATAACTATAAAGGGAAGGGTAACAGCTCTCCTGTGTACAGTACTATAAAATCCCTCCTGTCCAGAGACTCCAAATCCTTTTACCTGTAAAGGGTTAAGAAGCTCGGGTAACCTGGCTGGCACCTGACCCAAAGGACCAATAAGGGGACAAGATACTTTCAAATCTTGGGGGGGGAGGGGAAAGGCTTTTGTTTGTGCTCTTTGTTTAAGGGGTTGTTCGCTCTTGGGATTGAGAGGGACCAGACATCAATCCAGGTTCCCCCCATCTTTCTAAACAAGTCTCTCATATTTCAAACTTGTAAGTAAAAAAGCCAGGCAAGGCGTCTTAGTTTTACTTTGTTTTCTCAACTTGTAAATGTACCTTTTACTAGAGTGTTTATCTTTGTTTGCTATACTTTGAACCTGGGCTAGAGGGGGGTCCTCTGAGCTCTTTAAGTTTGATTACCCTGTAAAGTTATTTTCCATACTGATTTTACAGAGATGATTTTTACCTTTTTCTTTAATTAAAAGCCTTCTTTTTAAGAACCTGATTGATTTCTCCTTGTTTTTAAGATCCAAGGGGTTTGGCTCTGTATTCACCAGGGAATTGGTGAAAGGTTTCTCAAAGCTTCCCAGGGAAGGGAATGGTGGCAGCGGACCAGAACTAAGCTGGTAGTTAAGCTTAGAAGTCCTCATGCAGGCCTCCACACTTGTACCCTAAAGTTCAAAGTGGGGATACAGCCTTGACATGGTGGCAGAGCGGTGGAGATCATTTTAAACCCAAAAGCCAGTAAGATTTATTTTTTTTTCCTTCTAGCTGCTTGGAAAGCAGAGCTGAAGGTAGATGCATATCTTATCTCTCCTTGCCTGAAGGCAGAGGTGTTAAGTTTTTTTAACAAGAGCCTTTGTTAAGAGAAGGGTTCAAAGTGAGCAAACTTTGACTGGTAAAAGGAATTTACAAGCTGAATTTTTTTTTCTTTTTACATCCTCGTGAGTAGCTAGTTAGAAAGTCTCTGTTAACTCAGCAGCAACCAGAGCTGAGTACATCCCAGTTTCAGTCAACTGCAGAGGGGTGTGACCCAGCACAAGAAAACAGGAAAATGACTACCAAAGAAGAAAAAGCCAAAGAGGAGGCCCACAAGAGAGAGATGGAGCTGGAAAAAGCCAAAGAGGAGGCGAGAGAAAAAGAAAGGAAGCATGAACTGGTAGTAGCAAGAGCTAGGCAGGATGCACCAGCCCATCCTAGCAACTCCTCTCCAGGTACCACTTCCCATCCCAGAAAATTCCCCACCTACAAGGAAGGCGATGATACTGAGGCCTTCTTAGAAAATTTTGAAAGGGCCTGCCTTGGATACAGCATCACTCCAGACCAGTACATGGTAGAGCTGAGGCCGCAGCTCAGTGGACCCTTAGCAGAGGTGGCGGCTGAAATGCCTAAGGAATACATGAACAGTTATGAACTTTTTAAAAACAAGGCCAGAATCAGAATGGGGCTAACACCTGAGCATGCCTGTCGGCGGTTCAGAGCCCTAAGGTGGAAACCCGATGTGTCATCTACCACATTGGGAAAAATTGAGATGCCTGGATATCAGGAGCAAATGATAAATTTACGGAAGAGTTGCCCTTCCTAATGCAAATGGAGCAGTTTTTAGAGGGTGTTCCTGAGGAAATAGAAAGGTACATCCTAGATGGGAAGCCCAAAACTGTAACTGAGGCGGGGGAGATTGGAGCCAAATGGGTGGAGGTGACAGAAAAGAAAAAAGCTAGTAGCAGTTGGAGCGAATATCAGAAGGGGCAAGCCGAAACACAACCTTACCACCGGGGACAACCCAAGGCCCCACCCACATCCCAAGGGAAACCCCAGACGCCTTCTCACCCCACCACACCAGTCTCCACCAACCAACATCGCCCCGGTGATACCTTAGCCGGGCGATGTTTTAAATGTAATGAACTGGGGCATATAAAGGCTCACTGCCCCAAGAACCCCAACCGATTACAGTTCATTACACCCCAATCACACCAAAGATCCCCAGACCCAGATGCCTCTCTCATACCCTCGGAGCGAAGGGAAACCTTGAGAGTGGGTGGAAAGAAGGTTATCGCGTGGAGGGACACTGGGGCACAAGTGTCAACTATCCACCAATCCCTAGTGGACTCCAAACTCATCAACCTGGAGGCTTCAGTGACCATTCAACCCTTCGTGTCACAGTCTGTAACCTTGCCTACAGCCAAGTTGCATGTCCAGTACAAGGGCTGGTCAGGAATGTGGACTTTTGCAGTTTATGACAATTATCCCATCCCCATGCTGCTGGGGGAAGACTTGGCCAACCATGTGAAGCTAGCCAAGAGGGTGGGAATAGTCACCCGCAGCCAGGCTAAGCAAGCTTTCACCCCCATCCCTGTTCCTGAGCCGTCCACCAGGGCCCCGTCTGTGTTACCAGAGACTCAAACACAGGTGGTGGAACTGGATCCCCTGCCAACGACTGCAACAGCCGTAGTGGATCCAATCCCAGAGGCCCAGCCAAAGCCAGTCCCAGAACCGGAACTGGCAACGCAGCCAGCACCAGAACCATTGCCAGCACTGAGTCCAGCGCTTGCAAACCCGTCTACAACTCCAACGCCAGAGGGCACCAGCGAGCCTAAACTGGTGGAAGCAGCAGATAACCCTACCCAAGAGGCTCAGCCAGAGCCTGAAATACCACATAGTGCACCAGCGGACAGCGGTTCACAGTCAATGGAAACAGCCCCAGCACCTGCATCGCTTCCAGAGGGACAAAGCCCCAGTCCACAGTCCAAGGAGGAACTGATGTCTCCAGCATCAAGGGAACAGTTCCAGGCCGAGCAGGAAGCAGATGACAGCCTTCAGAAAGCTTGGGCAGCGGCACGGAGCACCTCACCGCCTCTCAGCTCTTCTAACCGATCCCGGTTTGTTGTAGAACAAGGACTTTTATACAAGGAGACTCTTTCTGGTGGGCACCAAGAAGACTGGCATCCTCAAAGACAGTTCGTAGTTCCCACTAAGTATCGGGTAAAGCTCTTGAGCTTAGCCCGTGATCATCCCAGTGGCCATTCTGGGGTGAACAGAACCAAAGACCGGTTGGGGAAGTCCTTCCACTGGGAGGGAATGGGCAAGGACGTTGCTAATTATGTCCGGTCTTGTGAGGTGTGCCAACGAGTGGGAAAGTCCCAAGACCAGGTTAAAGCCCCTCTCCAGCCACTACCCATAACTGAGGTCCCATTTCACCGAGTAGCTGTGGATATTCTGGGTCCTTTCCCAAAGAAGACACCCAGAGGAAAGCAGTACGTACTGACTTTCATGGATTTTGCTACCCGATGGCTGGAAGCTGTACCCTTAAGCAACACCAGGGCTAAAAGTGTGTGCCAGGCATTAGCAGACATTTTTTCCAGGGTAGGGTGGCCCTCCGACATCCTTACAGATTTGGGAATTAATTTCCTGGCAGGGACCATGAAAAACCTGTGGGAAGCTCATGGGGTGAATCACTTGGTTGCCACCCCTCATCACCATCAAACCAGTGGTCTGCTGGAGAGGTTTAATGGAACTTTGGGGGCCATGATACGTAAATTCGTAAATGAACACTCCAATGATTGGGACCTAGTGTTGCAGCAGTTGCTTTTTGCCTACAGGGCTGTACCACATCCCAGTTTAGGGTTTTCACCATTTGAACTTGTGTATGGCCGCAAGGTTAAGGGGCCATTACAGTTGGTGAAGCAGCAATGGGAGGGGTTTACGCCTTCTCCAGGAACTAACATTCTAGACTTTGTAAGCAAACTACAAAGCACCCTCTGACACTCTTTAGCCCTTGCTAAAGGAAACCTAAAGGATGCTCAGGAAGAGCAAAAGGCCTGGTATGATAAACATTCCAGAGAACGGTCCTTCAAAGTAGGAGACCAAGTCATGGTCTTAAAGGCGCTCCAGGCCCATAAAATGGAAGCGTCGTGGGAAGGACCATTCACGGTCCAGGAGCACCTAGGAGCTGTTAACTATCTCATAGCCTCCCCCACCTCCAACATAAAGCCTAAGGTATACCATGTTAATTCTCTTAAGCCCTTTTATTCCAGAGAATTAAACGTTTGCTAGTTTACAGCCCAGGAAACAGATGACGCGGAGTGGCCTGCAGGTGTCTACTACGAAGGAAAAAGGAATGGTGGCGTGGAAGAGGTGAACCTCTCCACGACCCTTGGACGTCTGCAGCGACAGCAGTGCACAAGCTTTGCACCGATTTTCTCAGCCACTCCAGGACGGACTGAACGGGCATACCACTCCATTGACACAGGTAATGTTCACCCAATTAGAACCCCACCCTACCGGGAGTCACCTCATGCCCAAACTGCTATACAAAGGGAGATCCAGGACATGCTACAGATGGGTATAATCCGCCCCTCTAACAGTGCATGGGCATCTCCAGTGGTTCTAGTTCCCAAACCAGATGGGGAAATACGCTTTTGCGTGGACTACCATAAGCTAAATGCTGTAACTCGTCCTGACAACTATCCAATGCCACACACAGATGAGCTATTGGAAAAATTGGGACATGCCCAATTCATCTCTACTTTAGACTTAACCAAAGGGTACTGGCAAGTACCACTAGATGAACCCGCTAAGGAAAGGTCAGCCTTCGTCACCCAGGCAGGGGTGTATGAATTCAATGTACTGCCTTTCGGGTTGCGAAATGCACCCGCCACCTTCCAAAGACTTGTAGATGGTCTCCTAGCAGGATTGGGAGAATCTGCAGTTGCCTACCTCGATGTGGCCATTTTTTCTGATTCATGGACCGAACACCTGGAGCACCTGGAAAAAGTCTTCGAGCGCATCCGGCAGGCAGGACTAATTGTTAAGGCTAAAAAGTGTCAAATAGGCCAAAACAGAGTGACGTACCTGGGGCACCAGGTGAGTCAAGGAACTATAAATGCCCTACAGGCCAAAGTGGATGCTATCCAAAAGTGGCCGGTTCCAAAGTCAAAGAAACAGGTCCAATCCTTCTTAGGCTTGGCCGGATATTATAGGCGATTTGTACCACACTACAGCCAAATCGCCGCCCCGCTGACAGACCTAACCAGAAAGAAACAGCCAAATGCAGTTCAGTGGACTGATGAGTGTCAAAAGGCCTTTAACCAGCTTAAGGCAACACTCATGTCTGACCCTGTGCTAAGGGCCCCAGACTTTGACAAACCGTTCCTAGTAACCACAAATGCGTCCGAGCGAGGCGTGGGAGCAGTTTTAATGCAGGAAGGACTGGATCAAGAATTCCATCCTGTTGTGTTTCTCAGCAAGAAACTGTCAGAGAGGGAAAGCCACTGGTCAAGCAGCGAAAAGGAATGCTACGCCATTGTGTATGCGCTGGAAAAGCTACGCCCATATGTTTGGGGACGGCGTTTCCAACTACAAACAGACCATGCTGCGCTACAGTGGCTTCATACCGCCAAGGGAAATAACAAAAAATTTCTTTGGTGGAGTTTAGCTCTCCAAGATTTTGATTTTGAAATACAACACATTTCGGGAGCTTCTAACAAAATGGCTGATGCACTCTCCCGGGAAAGTTTCCCAGAGTTAACTGGTTAACAATTGTTCTTGGAATAAAACATATTGTTAGTTTTTATATAATCAGTAGTATGTCTAAAGGTACATGTGTTTTATTAACTCTGTTTTCTCCTAGAGCTCCAGGAAGAAATCACAGCCAGTGTGGAACCGGACATCCAACACTATTTGTGATTTGGGGGGCGTGTCATAACTATAAAGGGAAGGGTAACCGCTCTCCTGTGTACAGTACTGTAAAATCCCTCCTGTCCAGAGACTCCAAATCCTTTTACCTGTAAAGGGTTAAGAAGCTCGGGTAACCTGGCTGGCACCTGACCCAAAGGACCAATAAGGGGACAAGATACTTTCAAATCTTGGGGGGGGGGGAAAGGCTTTTGTTTGTGCTCTTTGTTTAAGGGGTTGTTCGCTCTTGGGATTGAGAGGGACCAGACATCAATCCAGGTTCCCCCCATCTTTCTAAACAAGTCTCTCATATTTCAAACTTGTAAGTAAAAAAGCCAGGCAAGGCGTCTTAGTTTTACTTTGTTTTCTCAACTTGTAAATGTACCTTTTACTAGAGTGTTTATCTTTGTTTGCTATACTTTGAACCTGGGCTAGAGGTGGGTCCTCTGAGCTCTTTAAGTTTGATTACCCTGTAAAGTTATTTTCCATACTGATTTTACAGAGATGATTTTTACCTTTTTCTTTAATTAAAAGCCTTCTTTTTAAGAACCTGATTGATTTCTCCTTGTTTTTAAGATCCAAGGGGTTTGGCTCTGTATTCACCAGGGAATTGGTGAAAGGTTTCTCAAAGCTTCCCAGGGAAGGGAATGGTGGCAGCGGACCAGAACTAAGCTGGTAGTTAAGCTTAGAAGTCCTCATGCAGGCCCCCGCACTTGTACCCTAAAGTTCAAAGTGGGGATACAGCCTTGACACTCCTCAGATGATTTTGCTGTGAATCCAGGGGACTTTCTATGAAGTCACTTGAAGACTGACAAGTGCTGGTGGCAAAGATGGCATCTCCATCATCACCACTGTCTACTTCCTCTTGCGTTGTCTAAAAGCTTGAGGTTTTTAAGAAACCATTTTAATTCTAAAATTAAGAATTTTGGGCCTCAAATATTTGTTCCCATTTCCCACTTCAAAGAACTCTCAGTAAGGCTTCTCCTTGGATAAAGCCAGGTGAAGTGGATAAGGCTCTGTTCAGTTCAATCTACTGTGAGCCAGTTATTCCCAGGCAGCTGGTAAAATAGTGATGCAAAATTTTCTGTCCTCAGCTCACTCCTTAAGCTGCATGGGCTTTTTGCACAGAACTCAGTGATGGTTTGAACTGTTTGTAGAGGAAATTTGCCTTAGCGAACCCACTGTCTTTGCATGCAAATATTAATTGAAAGACAAAAAGATTGGTGGTTTAAACAAAGAATCTATTAATGACAAACCAGGTTTGTGGGAGTTTTCCAGAGGCTGTCTCCAAAATGTGTTTTGATATTTAGTGGTGCTGTTACAAAGAGGGAAAGTGTCTGATGTGCAAAATATGAGGATTATTGAACACTCAGTTTATAGTTTAACAAGGGGACAAAATTAATCTTTTGCGCCACATCTTGTTAGCAGATGTTGGAACCCTGCATGAAGATGCTGATGGATTTCTATTGACTTATTGTGGCAGTTGTAGCTCATTAATCAACTGAAGAATATAGTGAGTGGCTCTTTTAGTCAAAAGAAACGGGGGTCTGGTATAGTGAGGTCTCTGCAGTTGACATATTTGCTGCTGTGTGAGTTACCAGTGGAAATGTTTATGGACTAAACTGAGCATATGTAGATTCTGTTCAGAGCAAGGTGTGAACTCCATTTGCTTAAGCTACTAACAAACCAAAAACTATTTACAAGAAGAAAAAGGAGGAAAAATTACAAGTTTTTAAAAAAAAAAACTTCCACAGTAAACTGGTTGCAGATTGTTAGTTTATCATTATCAGTACAACTGGTATATAACTAGGGTAACATACTGATTCACAAAGAGACTTTTATTTCTGAATCTCTATTTTTTTAAATAATGAAGAAGGTGATGCTGTACTTACTGAGTAGAGGGAGTCTTAACTTTTTTTTTTTTTTTTTAAAGACACGTTTAGGCTGCTTGTGTTGGCTGTGAAATGGCAGCTGTGAATTCCAGACCAATCAATGCCTCCAATATGAGATACAAAAGTTAAAAGGGAACCTAACTTTCCTTACTTTCTGTAACATTCATAAGACTTGAAGAGTCTATATTTACTCCAAGTCAAAGAAAATGTGAGCTCACAGTGATGTTGTACCTTAATTATCCCTTCTCAGTGAGCTTGTGTTTCATTTTTATATTCTTAGGTAACAAATCAAGTTTGCCCTTCATTAGGTTTGTCCTTGATCTTGTATTTGAAAACTGTTTACTCATCCCTGTGTTGTGTATATAGCCATAAGTGTGAAATGAGCATACTGCATATACTTATTCCAAGCTGCTAAATCTCTCTAATTGAACAAAAAGGGTGCACAGCTGGGCTGTAACTTCACCTGTGCTTTCAGCCTACAGAAATTGGATAAAAAAGAGAAGTTTAAACAAGAAGGTAGGAAAAAGGAAAACCAGATGGTGAATTTACTGTCAAGTTCTTATTGCTTTTTTAGATGCCCATCCTTAGTTTACAGTTGCTGCTTCTTAGTGCTGCACCTTTACTGACTAAATGAAACATGATTATATAAAGCATGACATATTTAATGTCAGAAAAGAAATAGACATTAACTTTCAAGCTGAAAATTCTGTAAAGCATGTCAATCATTAATAGTCAGCTAACAGAACTGCTGAAGGCAACAATAATTAAATATTTTTCTTTTTTATGTGGAAACTGCATCTTATTAACTTCCAGGGCTATACTATACATTCTGAAGCGAAAAATAATTCTGAAAATTATAACACACCTTCTTTTGTGGGGGATAGAGAGAAGGGGAGGGGGGGGGTCTATGGGTAGATTATGAAATCAAATGGAACAAGAAAGGAAATATTTATGGAGAAGGGGAGAGGTTGATGCTCATGAAAGCAGAGTCAGCAGTATAAAACCTACAGACTCCATTGACTAATCATAGTTTTAGTTAGGTGGGTGTGTGAGACCTAATTGATTCCCAAGCACTGGAAAATAAAAATGTTAATTACGGAAAATGAAAGCAAAGCATAGACTCAGTCCTGTATTGCTGTGAAACTGTATTCTGCCATCCATTGGAATCAAGATATTGCACGCAATGAGACTGATTATTGATCTTTGATTGGTCACCTGTCTGGCAGCAGCAGCATCACTGTACAAAATGCAGGCAGAATTGCAGGTGTACCTGATACAGTAGAATGAGTGGGGAGAGACCGTTGTAAGCAATGTAGAATGAGTGTACCAAGAGATCTTGACTGCAGCCCACTGTCAAACCAAACCACGTCCCTGCATGTGAGCAATGGGCATAAGAAAAGTAAGAAAGTCTGGGAGCGCTAAATGGGGAGCTCTACTTCCTACTGCCTTCCTACTACATATATTACAATGATTTGGACATATATATGTGCATATTTATTTGTTTTTTCCTAAAGTTAATTAAGTATTTTAAGAAAAATATACTCTGAGGCCACCAAAAAAAATATACTCTGAGGCCAACAAAACATTTGTTGTGTGAACCTCTGCTTAGAGCTATGTGGAAGGTCAATACAAACTGTGTAGTCTGTGGGTTTCTTTAACTGAAGGGTGGAACAACAATTGCCCCTTCCCAAGTACAAAAATACAAGCTTTGCAATTAAGGCTCTAGGGGTTTATCATTGTGATTTTAAGAAAAGACACAAGAAGGTCATATTAAGGGCAAAAGCCACAGAAAAATCAAGGAGTGGAAATTGTTCTCCCCAAATAACCTTTTTATTCCCCTCCAGTTTTTGTCGCAAACAACAAGAGGTGTCCATGTGCTGTGATAACAGTGATTATTTTGGCAGTGCCCCTGCCATAGCACAGCTGCCCCTGGATCCACCTACTCTGAAGCTCTAGGGCAGTGGTCTCCAAAGTGGGGTGCACGCAAGAGGATCCTTGAGGTGTGCGGCAGGAGGAGCGCTTTTTTGTTTTTTTGCTTTGGCGGGTGGGAGAGTCCAAGCAGCTTTTTTTTTTTTTAAGCTTTGGCACGGCATGGAGTGCATGCTCAAAAAAATTTTACTGATAGGGGTGCGCGATCAAAAAAGTTTGGAGACTACTGTTCTAGGGGAAGGCAAAGCTTGTTCTCCCCTCTTCAGTAATATAACTGGGCAGCTTTGTGTAGTGGTGGGACCTAGTGTAAGGGTAAGTCATAAGTCACATACTTTATATCAGCATGGACTCCTGTTCATTGCCAGTGGCCTCTCCTAAAGGATAGAAACTGCAGTTGCTCCTGAGCCTCCCATGAGAAGTACTACTCTCCTCCCAGGTGGTCTTTCTGATTTCAGGTATCTGCCATTGGGTAGTCAAAGGTACACTCTATTACAGGGTCAAAGTAAGTGGAACCTTACAATTTATTCAAATATTTGTCACTCATGATGTGCTTTTTAGAAATCAAATTACTTCTAGTAAACACCATATGGTTCTGTAAATTTGAATAGAATTACTAACCCACCTACCCTGCCCAAAAAATGCCCAGATCTGAAAGTCATTCAATCCAAGACAATAATCATGCATTACTGTTAGTGGTGTGATTTATTTCTTAAGAGTGGAAAGAGATGAGAAGAAGGCATTTGAGAATTATAGTAGTTAGAGTTAGTTAGAGGCCTTATTTTGTTGCATACTTTTCCAGAGAATGGATGGGAGTCAACGATATAGTAAAGATTTCTGCAGTAAATATAAACCCAGTTACAAAGAAATATCTTTTATTTTTCTCCACACTACTTTTGAATATTATTTCTGATATTAAAGATATCTTGGGCAGGACTTGGATTTTTTTGTAAATCTCTGGCTTTCTGTCATGGATTTACCATAAGCTTCTCTTTTATTTCCTGGAAACCAAAATCTATGCCGAAGTAGGGAAATATATAAAGCACTCTAGTTCCCCATCCCCCCCCACCCTTTTTTATTTTTTTTATTTTTTTGAACTAGTCATATGAGCCTCAGGTGTGGAGTATGGCTTCTGTGAGCGTAGAAGCGTCCGTATAAGGAAATGATCACCTCTATTCATTTTCTGAAGATCCAGCATACAGCAGATTGCTTGTAACTATCCCAATTGCCTGTGGTGTGAAATCCCTGTTGTATTAAGAAGAGAAGCAAGCCAGCAAGTACCATCAGAAACCTCTGACATGCATAAAAGACAGTAAGATTACAGAAGAAAGCATGCACAGTGTTTTACACACAAGTCCAGTTACTGGCAAATGATGATCAGATGAGTAAAATGGATTACAAATAAGTATGGGGAAAGTGAGACTAACCTCTGTCAGTCATATTTGCAAACTGTGACCTATTCAAAATGTGGGAAGGCTCCACCAATAGAAATTAACTATTGTCACCACCCAGTGAATCATCATTGCTCCTTTGTTATTATATGTCAAGGACAGAAAATAGGAGCATCTTGAATTTGGAATGTGAAAACTGTCTCATGCAACAAGGAAAAGATAGGTATTAAACAATCACCACAGAACAGCGATGAGGAAGAGCAATTATATGCATAAGAGACATCATTTATTCTGAGAAGAATGAACACATTGCCCCAACACTTACGTGGCACCGAATGGCAGACTTCCAATGTCATACAAATTCAAATATAAACCGGTCCATTCTCAAATCTACATTCCTATGCCTTCATTTCAGGTGTTCTCCATTCCCCCCCTAGGAATAGTGACTCCACAAATGCATCAAGAAAAGGAGCACATCTGGTTGCCTTGACTTAATTTGCTTGCTCTTTCTAGGCCCCCTCACCCCTTGTTTTTACAAGACTTTGTTTGGCAGGTGCTACTCTCCAGTATGACCGTGACCATGTTAGATCATTACAGTGAATATTTCCAGTTCTTCAGTGTTGTGCATTAGAAGGAAATGGGTTTCTGGTAGAAAGTACAAGGGAGAAATAGGAAGAAATCTGTAGTGTGCTCATACATACAAAACTCCCAACAGGTTGGAGCTTCCAGTTGAATTTTTTTCACACCCATGAAAAACAAAACTAAAAGAAACAACCCTTCCGAAGCTGACCTCTGCTGGAATAAATGTGTACTGTGTATATATAAAGCAAATATCTTGACACTATTCTATGTTCTAAAATTCAAAATTTCCAGACCTTAGTTGGATTTAAGCATAGAAACATATTTTTGACAGTCTTCTCCTTTTTTCTAAATATATACATTCAGAAGAGTCCATTAAACGAATCTTTTTGGAAACCTATTTGTTAAAATTATCCAATGCAATGCCTGAAAAATAAAGCAAGGACCATGTGAAGACTTATCCCTGTCAGTAGCATCCAAGTAAATAAATATTCTAGGAATAGTTTGTATTCACGTCTGCCAGTATATGTGGATTGAGCATGAAAGGCAGGCACTATCAATTCTGTTTTTGCTACTGTACTTGTAGGGCCTTGGGTGAGTCAGTTCTCTATCATTTGTACTTATGTGGCCCTCATTACCAGAATAGTTGAGTGCTTCAAAATCTTTAATATATTAATCCTCCCCACACCCCTGGGAGGTAGGGAAGGTTACTCTTCTCCCCATTTTACACACAGAGAAACTAAGTCATTTTCTCAAGGTCACACGAGGAGACTGTGTCAAAGTGGGAAATGTCTCTGCTCCAGTTTATCAATCTTTAATACAGGGATAATACTGCTCTACCTTGTAGGCATGTTGTGAGGATTAATTGGTTCATGTTTGTAAAGCACTATAGAAATGGTAAATATTTTCACTGAAGTTTTGAGAGAAATTTCAAATACCAGAAACCAGTAAGAGGAAGTAGAGTTGCTGCTATAGAAACTATACCGGCTGTGGCATTGCCTACCAATGGCCTTGAAGCTTTAGTGGTCTGGCTCAGAGGATTGAGTCCAAAATATCCTCTTTGTTGCTGTTTTGGGGTGTGGGTAGAGGATCAAGTGAGCAGGACTAATGGAGCATAAAGAATCAGTTTGGATAAAAACCTGAACATTCCCCCGTGACTCAAACTGATCTGGGGGAGGGGGGGATAGCTCAGTAGTTTGAGCATTGGCCTGCTAAACCCAGGGTTGTGAGTTCCATCCTTGAGGGGGCCACTTAGGGATCTGGGGCAAAATCAGTACTTGGTCCTGCTAGTGAAAGCAGGGGGCTGGACTCGATGACCTTTCAAGGTCCCTTCCAGTTCTAGGAGATGGGATATCTCCATTAATTTATTTATTTATTTTATTATTTTCTTGGTGGTTCAAATATTAGCCAACTCTGACATCATTGCTGGAAAACTCATAAGAACAGGCTCTTTTGTGTACTATTGGAAAAGTTGGTTCTGCCGCAGTTTATCATTTCTGCTTTCCTGATTCTGGAGTGGCACCAGAAGGCAGAGAAAAAGGAAGATAGCTTTGTCTCTCTGCAGTAACCCCACCAAAAACTCACATGCCTAGTACTTAACAACAAAAGCTTCTCTAAAGTATGGGGGAAAGAGAGGGAGAAATATATAGGTTTTCTCTTTAATAAACTTGTGAGGCATAGATGTGTGTGTGATATAAGAATCTAGATAGAGGGGCGCACTAGTATTGCATAGAATTGTAAAGGTATAGTCTTGAGGACTGAATAACTGAGGTATTTTCTATACGGCAATGGTGAGGTGTGATTGCAGCTCAGGTAGACGTACCCTAGCTAGGCTTGAGTCCAAGGTTTAGGACCAGCATGTAGAGCCCATGCTGAAGCATGTGCTGCTGCAGCTTCCGGGACCCAAGACGGCTAGATTAAAGCTAACTTGGATATGTCTATTCAAGCTGTAATCGCATCCTGGGATTACAATATAGACATAGCATAAGATCCTTGAAGATGAGACCTGCTTGACATTTTCTACAATGTAGAATGCAGTCCTGTTTTGTTTTTAAATCATATTTCTATAATTTGGGAGTCTCTACTCAGGAAAACAACTGGAAAAAAATGGCTGAGAGACATAAAAATTGGAAGTGAGTGACAACCTGGTAATAGTGGCTTTTCTCTATATTTCTGAAACAAAGTGCACTGACCATATGAATAGAACATCAGCTAAGCAGAAGAAACCAATGCTAATACACAGAAGAGCTTTCTTCTTTAGCTGCCTCTGAATTCTGAAGTGTGTGGATTTCTTTTTTTTTTTTTTCTTCGTTAAGCTGTGACACACTGGGAACACTTAGAAATGTTTACTTTATCCCAGGCCTGACCATTTGTAAAGGCGTACTTGAATTCTTAATGACAACTACTTATTTTTGAATTGCATCATTCTGTAATGTGTTCACTGATTACTTAATGTGCAATACAGATGTGTCCTCTCACTGACTTTATAACTCTCTCATTGTTATAATTGTATATGATTATTGGATGATGACCCAAACGAGAACTCTTTGTGTAGTGAGTGGAGGCTCATCTGTTTTATTCACAGAAGCATCTTTCATTTAAAGAAATAAATACTAAGATCAGCCTGAAAATAAAGCCATTTATCTACAGAGATTTTTCTGTTGTACAGCATGCGCTATAGGAATTACCATTCTGAGACCCCCTAAGCAATTCCAAGGATATTAACAATGAAAAAAATAGGATATTTAATAAATTGGCAAAGTAATTAAAAGAGACCAGAAATAGGCTAAACAAATGTTCAGTTTTGATTAAAACAGCCTTGTTTTGTGGTAGTCAGAAAAGATCATGTTCCTCTTCCCTCTGTCACAAATTGTCTGCACTAATGACTGTCCAGTGAATGCTAGTACTGATTAGATGAATTTTGAAGGACTGCAGCAATCAGTGACTTTTTCTCATGAGGGTCAGGGTGAGTAAGTGGTTAATCTTGATTTCAATTATTTTAAGATTTTGGTGGCCCTTTCCCTGAGAAGCCTCCGTTTCCCTGCATGTGGTGGCTGCCATATCATCAATAGCTGGGGTACCCAACAGAAGCACCCAAGGGCAGCACAGGTTGCCTGTAGATAAAACATGCTAATCTCCAAGGGAGGGAGGAACGAATAGTATAATTTGGGGATAGGAGAATGCCTCTCCTTCCAAACCCATCCCAAAACAAAAAGTGATACTTGTTGGGCAATTACTCTTTCTCCGCTCCTGTAACAAAGATTTGTGCTGCTACTCATATATACTCCTATCTGTTTTGCATTTAGTAAAGAGAGATGGGAGGAGAGATCTTCAGCATGCTGCAGAAACTCAGCAGTCCATGTTTTTCATCCCACCCAGAGAATGTAGTCCGGTATCTTTCCCCCAATGTCTAGGTAAGACTGGGGCCTGTGTATGAACAAACTGGCTGAGATTCAATCCAGATCAGATTGAAGGGATCCATGATGGTTTGAAGGAAGCAACTGCAGGAGTTGGCTGAGATGTGTCTACCCTCTGGAGGTTATTCTGTCAGCTATTCTAGTATCATTGTTTGTTTATAATTTAGGAGTCTGGTTAAATTCCCAGCTCTTCCTAAGAGGATCAAATAGAGGTCTTGACTTGGACTTTTGTTTTTTGCCCTATCAGAGTCCAGCAAGGAAGTTGCATGCCTTTCTCTAAAGGGCAGACCTTCCTACCACAGTCCATGTTTTTTCAGTCTCTATGACTTCTGATCTCCCCATTCGTGATCCATATACTGAATGAGGAGATCAGAAAGCGTACAGAGGTGACCGATGTAGTGCAGGCGATGTATGATGCAATGCAAAGATGGGTGGGTCATGTTGTCCACCTATTGTCTTACCTGCGGACTACCTGCATCAGTGACTGGATCCCCAGAGACCATCAGCGATCGCTAGGCAGACCGAAACGCGCTGGGCCAATCCCATGACAAAACTCTTTGGCCAGAAATGGAAAGAACGTGCTCGCAACAAAATAGAATGGTGTGGCGTCAACTTGCGTTCGTGGAGGGTCGGACGAGGACAAGCTGGACAAAAGTGACACTGGGCTACCCTTGGAAACCATTTTAAAAGCTGAAGTTACTGCATGATGTGTCAGTTTGTTTTGAATGAAGTAACTCCCTGTGAGCACATGATGCCCCTCTGCACTGACTGCACATTTGCTTCCTGGTGCAGTGTAAGGTGATTTTAACCTAAAAAATGCTAAATACTTGAGAGTTAATGGAGGCAGGGTGCCCTTGATAAAAGAGGCTGAGCTACTGGCTTGGTGTCTTCTGTGAGGGAACCCATGATTCTGGAATGCACTCACCTCCCTCTTGGTCCAAGAACTGTGTGCATTCTTCAATCTTCAGAACCCTTTGCGGTTCCCTGCTTTTTTGAGCAATGTTTGGGAAAGGCTGAGGGGGATGTGAATGGGGCTTTCTCTGGGAATTTGTGGGAGGGAACATCTTGATTTAGTTCCATCTTGCAGCCTGGTGGTTGTATGTATGAAACAGGGAAATGTGGTACTGATTTCATTCTTAATGACTGTCTCTATGGAAATTTTAACTGATAACAAGGGCTCCCAAGACTGGGATAGGAGTTCTATTAGGTGTGTGGTTTTTAACCTTTAAATAAATGTCAGCCATGAATTTTCTAACCTATTATTTAATTTGGCCAAATAGTATGCATGTAATTGATAGCAAGGTGACCAAATCTTTACAAGTAAGATTGAAACTGAGTTACCATTGTACATTTCATCTTCCTAGTTTCCTAGCATTTTGCTTTTTGATAACATTGACATTCTTGCCAGGCTTTAACACTCATGTAACTGATTGTAATTTCAGACTTAGAGTTTCATCTGGGAATACTGTATATTGTTTAGAAGCTCACTGGGATTGGTAATAAACAAGAGTCAGGATAAATTTGATGAAGTAGACACAGTGTTAGTCCTAATAGCTATATAAGGCTAGATTATTGTCATTCTGAACACTTAAAAGAAGCCCATCAGCAAGTGCTATGGGATACTTCTGACTCTATTTCATGGACATTAAGAAGCCTGGTAACCTCTTTTATGACCTCAACTCTTTTGCACAATGTGCTGACCAATTCTGAGGGTGGCTGTGCTGGCAAAGGACAAGAGCAGGCACAGCAAGGAGCAAGCACAGAGCTGTTTTGGGAAGGGAGAAATTATGTAAATGAACTTCCAGTCCTGTGCAGAACATAATGCTGTCTCTTCCCCTAGCAGGGATTGTGAGGAGGAGTGTAGTGTAGGCAGAAGAATGGATTAGTGTTTAGTATGCTGATACGGGACTTGGGAAACCTAGGTTCAATTTCCTTCACTACCACAGACTTCTTGTGTGACCCTAGACAGAGGGAGACTAAGTGACTTGCCCCAGTTACCCATCTGTAAAATGGGGATAATAGCACTTCCCCACTCCAAAGGAGTGTTGAGGATAAATAAATTAAAGATTGTTAGGTGCTCAGGTATCCTGGTAATGGGGGGCCAGATAAGTACCTAAGGCCATGTCTACACTGGCAGAGGTTTTTCATCGAAAGTTTGGTCAACGACCAAAAAGCACTAAAAGAAAATCATTATTGCATGTTCACACTGTCTTCCTCTGTCATCAGAGTGCATCCGTATGTGGAGCATCATCATCAACAGCAGAGCAATGCACTGTGGGTAGCTATTCCACAGGTCAGCTCTTCATCTTCTGCCTCTAGGTCTTGTGGGAAGGTGGAGCAGATCACAGCGCATCATGGGTCCAGGTTCAATATCCCATGATCCATTGCTTTCTGTCCCAGCATTCCATGTGCTTCCATCTTTGTTTCACTGCATTTTCAACATTCCTTGTTTTATGCTTGCCCTGCCATCTCTGTCTGAAAGAATGGATCCTGTACTGCTCTCCGGTGCTCTGCTAGCAGTCAGTAGCACATAGTGAAGTTCCTAACTCAATGGGATTCATAGCTGCCTGATGTGTTGCCTGATATTGATAGGGGGAACATTAGATTACTTTTGGCATTCACAGAACAGCTGCCCATGGTGGACCGTTGCTTTTGGGCTTGGAAAACTAGCACTGAGTGGTGGGATCATGTCATTATGCAAGTCTGGGATGATGAGCAGTGACTGCAGAACTTTCAGATGAGGAAAGCCACCTTCCTGGAACCGGGTGCAGAGCTCGCCCCAGCCTTGTAGAGCAAGGACACCAGAATGCGAGCTGCCCTCTCGGTGGAGAAGCAAGTGGCAATTGCATTGTGGAAGCTGGTGACTCTCGACTGCTGCTGGTTGGTCGTGAATCAGTTTGGAGTTGGGGCTGCATTAATGCAAGTATGCAGGGCCATTAATCGCATCCTGCTGCGAAGGACCGGGATTCTTGGCAATGTGCGTGAAATAGTAGATGGCTTTGCAGAAATGCATTCCCCTAACTGTGGAGGGGTGATAGATGTCATTTGTATTCCAATTCTGGCACCAGACCATCTTGCAACTCAGTACATCAATAGGAAGAGGTACTTCTCCATGGTGTTGCAGGTGCTTGTGGATCACCGCAGGTGTTTCACTGACATCACTGCAGGGTGGTCTGAAAAGGTGCATGATACATGTATCTTCAGGAACACTGGCCTGTACAGAAAGCTGCAAGTGAGGGCTTTCTTTCCAGACCAAAAGATTACGGTAGGGGATGTTGAAATGCCCATAGTGATCCTGGAAGACCCAGCGTACCCCTTAATGCCAGGGCTCATGTAGCCTTACATGGGAAACCTGGACAGCCGTAAGGAGCAGTTCAACAATAGACTGAGTAAGTGCAGGATGATCATGGAACGTGCGTTCGGCAGATTAAAGGTGCACTGGATGCTGCCTTTATGGCAGGTTAGACCTCAATGAGGATAATATTTCCATGGTCATAGCCGCGTGTTGTATGTTGCACAATATTTGTGAAGATAAGGGTGATAAAGGTTTTTCAGCAGGGGACTGCTGAGGTGTAGACTGCTTGTCTGCTGCTTTTGAGCAGCCAGATACCAGGGCTATCAGAGGGGCACAACGGGGTGGGCAGGGGGGCAATTCGAATCAGGCAGGCTTTGAGACACACTTTGAAGATGAGAACCAGTAATATATGTTACTATGCTTGGGACTGCAATGCTTAATGAAATCGAGTTTTGCAAGGAAGCACTTGTGATTTGTGTGGCCTAAGATTCAATGTAAGCAGATGATTAAATGGCTTGTTTATGTGTTGCAGCCATCTGCTATCGCAATTTGCAGGAGACAAATAAAGATTGCTTATCATTCAAAAATCTTTGCTTTTATTGCACAAAAATACACACACACACACACACA
>NW_020664389.1:13998412-14027036 GCF_002925995.2 Terrapene triunguis
GGGGGGGGGGGAGGAGGTACCAGTGGAGGGCTGACTTTCAGAGCTATGCATAAGTCCAGCTATCATTTTGATAAGGTGTCCGGGGGTGTGTGGAGCGAATGGGAAAGCGAGAAGTCCGAGAAAGCAGAAAGGAATGTGCAAGTGGAGTTTGAGAAGGCCATGGGAAAGAGTTCTGAATGTGCTGAATGGGAAGGTGAGTAAACATCTCAGTCTGGAGCATTATGAGGGACTTCAGCATCTTGCTTTGCTGCTCCACAACTTTAATCATCCTCTCAGTTGCGTCCCTAACAAAGGCCTCGTTTTTCTTTTCTGTCCTGCCTTTCGATTTCCCTCCACTGCCTGCGTTCCCTCTTTTTCTGCATCTGAATATTACAGCACCTCCTGGAATGTGTCTTCCTTGCACCTTCTCGGGTGCTTTGTTCTGCCGGTGTGTAAGGGGTGCCTCTGAAGGCCGTATCTGCAGAAGCACAAGGAATAATACACAGAAGCATGAGTAGGTACATGTACAGAATTGAAACAATACAGTAAAAATATGAACCTCTGGTAACATACCAATCAGTTTCTCACTGACCCTTGACAAACACACGTGCCGGCGAACACCCCAAGCATGGTGAATTTTCCCCGGGGCGGGAGGCATTGTACATAGGGAGAAAAGCAATATGAAAGGGTCGTGTTGCAGTCAACTAGGAACAATATTTTAAAGTTTCCCACCCTTCTCCACAGGCGGGAGGGGCATTGCAGCAAATATCTCACTCCTGAGGGTAATCAGGGAAGCAAGGTTGCATCTGCTACATGCTTGCAGCTTCTGCTCCAGTCCCTATGCTACTCGCCAGTGTGCCGCTTTGGTCCCTATGCAAGTGATTGCAGAATGGCGTGGGAAAGTTTCCTTCCATGGGGGAAGGGACAAAACAGTTCCGTCAAGGAACCTTTAGGCAGAGGATTGCCAAGTACCTCCAGGAAAGTTTCCATTGGCCACTGTCAGAAGACCGGATACTGGGCTAGATGGACCTTCGGTCTGACCCAGTATGGCCGTTCTTATGCTCTTATGTAGAGATCTCTCTGGAGGATTCCCGTGAAATCTCCATGTGCATCAACATCCCTGTTCCGCCACACTGCTTAGCTGCATGGGGAAATGTCAAGCACACAGAAACACAGCAAGCCTCATACATTTCTATGTCCTCAACCCACCTCCACGCTTCACAAAGCAAAACCACTTACCAGGGGTCTCCTCTCCTGCTTCTTGCTTGCCGGAGAGCGACTACTGAGACTGGCTAGACACCTCTGGAGTGGAGAACAGCTCCTGATTGCATGCAGCATCAGGCGACCCCGCCATCGGCTCCACATCATCGTTTACCTCCACCTCTTCATTGATGACTTCGTCCTCTGAGTTAGGTCCACGTTCTGCCAGCTCCAGCCCTGCCGAAGTATCCACGGGGTTCTTGGTGGTGGAGGTGGGGTTGCTGCTGAGGATAGTGTCCAACTCCTTATAAAATGGCAGGTCTGTGGCACAGCACTGAAGCAATGGTTTGCCTCCCTTGCCTTCTGGTACGTGTGCCTCAGCTCCTTGATCTTTGCTCTGCACGGCAGATGATGATGTCTTGATGATAGCCTTTTTTCGCACAAGCTTCGAGAAATCTGCCCATAGGTATCGAAATTCCTATGGCTGGAGCGCAGCTGGGCCTGCACAGCCTCCTCTCCCCAAATACTGAGCAGATCCAGCAGCTCTGCATTGGTCCAAACAGGAGAGCATTTCCCTCCTGGAGCCGCCATTGTCAGCTGGTAATATGCGATGTGAGCTCTCCACACCAAGCAAACAGGAAGTAGAATTTCAAAAATTCACAGGGCTTTAAGGGGGGGGGGGCAGAAGGTTGCTTACCTGGCTGCAGAACAGCAGAATTGGAACTGCTGACCAGAGTGGTCAGGATGAACATTGTGGGACACCTTCTAGAGGCCAATTAAAGCAACAAAATCAAGTGCGGTGTCTACACTGGCACTTTAGCAACAAAACTTTGGCATAAAAAGCCCTGTTGCTCTCATCAAGGTGGTTTTTATTTTGTCGCCAACACTGAAGAGTTTTGTCATTGAAAGTGGCATTGCAATGCGTACACCTGCACTGTTTCACTGCCAAAAGCTGCAGTGTAAACAAGGCCTTAGATAGACAGATATCCCCGAAACCATCTTCTTGCATCTCTGTGGACTCTAATCTAGTCTACTTAGATTCTACTTAGCTCTTCAGAGCTTGTCTTGCTATTTATTTGTACTGATGGGGAATATGAATGCTATTGCAGAACAAAAAATAATAATCCTATGCGGACAAGATGAGAATGAGAGAGACTGGAAACAGGGTCTCTGCTTTTGTTGTGTGGGACCATTCCTAGGGTGAATCTTCTCCTCCTTTGTTGACAATGTTGGGAAATGGGTCCTCATGGACCCTCCTCTGTTCTACTTGGCTCGCTGCTCTGTTTTGGAACTGTTAGCCAGGAGATCTCTCTTCTGACCAAGCAGCCCATTCAGTCTCCCCCATTACTAACTGACCACCAAGGGAGGGAATTGTTCGGACAGGCAGCGTGCATGATCTTCGGTCCAGAGGCCTAATTGCCATAGGTGGGAGTCAGGATTCATATGATATGGGAAGTTGAAGAGGGAAGAGTTAAGTATCTCCATAAGCAATGTGTAGCTGCCTTGAGGAGACGAACCCTTTAGGAGCTGTCCAGGTGTCCTATGGACCCCAAGCAGGTTATGCAGGTCTTTAGGGCTCTATGAAGCAGACGTGCCTGGGATTTCACCCGTAGCTGGGGATAAAATTGCGTGGGGAGTTGCCTAGGATTTCAGTCATAGCCAGGAGTAAGACTGGGTGGGGAGGGACAGGGAATAGTGAAACAAACTCAGCCCCCTCTCTAACCTCCCTGTGAGACACCAAGATTACCTCCCACTCACAATAAGTTCTGCACATCTTCATAAAATGACCTTCATTCTTCTTCCATGCTTCACATGCAGAAATATCAGTTGATGGTTGTCCTTCGTTGCATGCTTTGAGTGGTGCAATATTGATATTTTAAATTATCACTAGGCTCGGACATTAGCACCGCATTGAAATGAATAGAGGCAATTCACACTTCTCTCAGAGCACTTTCAATTTCTGTGTAGACTCAAGTGAATATCACTGCATTGATTTGCTCTTGTTTCTCCATTTGAAATCCAATTTTGCAAACACAAGGATGGAAACTTAAAAATAAATTTAAATAAATATACAGATTTCTGGAGTTCAGTATGCTAACATTCAACTGTCTCACTGACCCTCTACGACCCAACCTAATTCAGCCCTTGTTTGTAGTATTTTAAAAAAAGGCTATTAAAAAAAATTTTAGAAAGTAGTTGTTTAACAGAATTTCAGTCTAAAAGGAAGCTGACACAGCACAGATGACCCTATTAATAAGGTCTAGAAGAATGAAAATCCTTAGGCTTGTGTAACTAGAAAAAATTGGTTTTACTTTTATAAAGGAGGACTTTCTTTGGTCTGAAATTTCATTTAAGCAGTATCACCTTAGAATCACATTTTGAAAAACACCTTAGCAACCTCCTAGTGAAATCTGTTTTCATGCTGGATTTTTGACTCTTCACTTTTACCAGTGGTTGGTTCGTGCCAATTTCTGTGCAGTGAGAGCATTTGTTCACACATTCTGGTATTTGCTGCTGACATGTTTCAACATGGTAACTTTATCGGGGCCACCCACTGCTCTGGAATCCATGTGCACCCTGTAGGCCATGTGCATGAGAAGTGGAACATTTCCAGTCCGTGTACTGGAAATTGAATAAAAACATTTGCTTTTTCATTCTATCGCTATGAATAGCTTTAGACAGACAGACGTCCAACAGCTTAAAATTGTCCATGGGATAGCATGCAAACATACATTTTACTAATGGCAAATCATATTAATTGGGCACCATCAGTTTAAACTAGAAAGTGTCTCAGACTGTGCTTTCAAGTGCTTATAGTCAGAAAAGGACTGTGTTTCTTTTGCTGCCAAATAAATTTTTACTGTACTTTAGCTTTGTTAACACTGCAGCACCAGCATGGCTCTGGGAGAATGAACTGGATTTTTTGAGCTCGCAAATTAAAAGAACCATATTTCAAACTACAAATGATTTGTATAAGACAAAGAATGCAGCTTGACTTTCAGATACCAGGTTTAGGTTGCATGACTGTACCTCAGAAAGGGAAAATGAGTGTGTAAAAGTGGAATTATGGGGTTTCAAAGTTATTTTGCAAAGGAAAAACTGCATCTTATGAACAGGGAGATACATACCTATCTGCTTTAGCCAGTGTGGACACTTCGGTATGGTTGGAACTTGAGATCTCTGTTTCTTCTGTGCTTCTATATTATGCTTTTGAAAGATCTGATGATCAGATCTCTTACTGGATGCAACCTTACGAAGAGACAACACTAAGATAACTATGTGATTAATCATTGTAACGAGGTGGTGTGATTGCCCGCCGCCCCGGAGAGGGATGAGTCCCTCCGGACGCCAAAGTGGGCGGAGCCAGTGGAGCCTGTGCCCGCCCCCCAGAGGTCAAGGCACAGGACAGGAAGTATAAAAGCCCAACCCCAGAGCTCACAAGGAGCCCGGCCGAGGAGAAGCCAGATGCCTGTGGCCTAGCTCCCGGTTGGGAGACTCCTGCAGTCTGCGACCGACCCCAGGACTGGCCAGACCAGCCGAGGCCTGATGCCGACCAGACCCCGGGGAAGCTGTTAAGCCTGCCAGTGGCAAGCTACCCAGAGGAGCTGCCAAGCCTACTGCACATCGAGTACCCTGACGAGCCCATGGTGCTTGATTCCGTGGAGGACACCGTCCAGATGCAGGTACCTCTAGAGGGGGAGGTAGGAAGTAGCCTGGGGGCAGCCGACCCTAGTCTGGCTGCAGCACACCCAGAGCCGATGTCAGTGTGTTGCAGCCAGGATCCCCACTGACACAGCAGCGGGCTTTCTGCCGCGGCTAGGGCCCCGGGCTGGGAAGCAGTGGAGTGGGAGGGCCTGCGTCCCCCCTGCCACCCAACTCGTGGGTGGCAGTCTCCCCCTCTCTCCAGGCCCTTCAGAGCCAGGGCCTAGGACTCCTGAATTCATTTGTTTGCTCAGTTCCTGCATAAGGGCCTGAGCCATAGACTCTCGACTGCCCCGCCCTGAACTAGGGCCTGGGTCTGCGGAATAGAGCTGTTTGTTTGTCTCTACCGTTGCCGCGGTGTGAAACCCCACGGCCAGGCTAGTTTCCCCCAAAATAACCCGATGGATGTAGCAAGGCGGTGTGGTTGCCTGCCGTCCCGGAGCGGGCCGAACCTGGCTGAACCCTTCTACAATCATAATAGGCTGACCTCGTACCATTTTGGAAATGTCTGCACCTAGGATTTTGCTCATGATTTTTTTCCTCTCTGTTGTACTTTGTGTGTATTATATAGGGAGAACATAGTTGTGGACATGTGAGTAACTCCAAGGGTAAAATTGCATTTGTAAGTCAATGGGAATTAGACTCCTAAGTTATTTCGTGCTTTTGAAAATTTTTGCCAAAAACTATGTCCTTGGGGTATATTGTCTGAATTCAGTCTTCTGTTTCATCCATGGGTCCTGACTGAGATCAGTGGGGTTTTGCAGGGATGTAACTGAGGGCAGGATTTTCCTTGTTCTCTTTTGCACTCTTGCAGCATGATGAGTAGTACAAAGCTAGTAACTGATGGCTTAATTTTGAATTTGTTAGCAAGTGATACTAGTCAGAAACCACATAACAGCAAGTTCAGTGTGGGCTCTTTGGATGAGACTTAGCCACTTATCACAGTGGTAGCAAAAACTTTCTCTTCTCACAGGAAATTGCTTTTAGAAAGCATTGTTACAGCAGATTTTTTTAAAAATAAAGTTAAGTGTTGTGTACAATAGGGACAATATGGACATCAACAGTGTAACTTGCGGTTTTCCAAGCTACCCCATTTAGTGTGCCTTAGTGGTATCCTAGTGGGACATACCATGTCAAGCCCTTGGCTTCCGCTGAGATTACAAGGTGCCAATTGTGATAATGGTTTTGGTGATGTAAATACCTGCCTGCCAGGAATTGGACTAATACCACTAACTCGTGTTGCATATGGATAGGCCATTGAACAATTGTTGATAGTAACAACTTTTAGTTTCTACTTTTGGTACAACATATTATTGCTGGTGCTGCTGTACACTTTGCAAAATTAATCAAATCTTAAATCCACTGGTATCTAGTGATGGTGAATAGAGTACAAAATAATACCAGGGTTTGGTCATTGTAATATTAAAAAGCTACTATGCAAAGTCTTCCAGGGAGCACTATATTTTGATTGCAATAACTTTTTTCTTCTCCGCTTGCCTTAAAAATCTTTGATCATTCAGCCTACTCCTGAGCTGAAGGAACCTGAGAAGCAAATTGCTAGGCAACAGATGCTTTAAAGTGGACTTTCCACTCAGTCCATTTTAACGTTGAGATGGCAATACAGACCTGACAATGCTGGAAGTCCTCTCCTTCAAAATATTCAAGACAAAGAGAGCTTAGTGTTACAAAAGAGAGATAAGTGAAGCAAGAAATAGCTTTGAAAGCACGAGTTAAAAATAAACTCAGAGAGAGGTCAGCGAGAATACCAGAAAGATGAAAGGAAAAGATGGAATGGGAGGAAACAAAAGGCAATATAAAATAAAGAGGAGTCAGAATGAAAAGAGTGTGAGAGGAGTTTGAGACTCTAACTAAAGGAATGATAAAAACAAAGGGCAAGAGAGAGGAAAATGGAAACATAAGAATTCAGTCTACTGGTACTTAAAATGTACAGTTGCCATCAAAAAGGGAATACAAGCTTAAATTTATTGTTGATTTATACAAATGAACCTATTGTTAAAATTGTGGGTACATTTACAGTATAAACAGTATCACAAACGTTGACCACCTGAACAAGCTGTCCTCACCCCATCATAGTCTGTACTCTCCCATTCAATCCTCCTGCTCAATCCTCTTCTCACACAGGACCCAGGATGCACCCTCCGCCTTTCCACAACTCTTAGCGGCAGAAGAGGAAGAGATGCTCTGTGGGATAGCTGCCCAGAGTGCACTGCTCCAAATACTGCTTCAAGTGCCGCAAGGGGGAACACGCTATTGCGCAGGCAGCTGACAGTGTGAACACACAACAGCAGTTTCCCATCAGCGCTCTCTGAGCGGCGCTGTAATTGCTGGTGATGTAACTCTACCAGTGTAGACCTACCCATAGACAAAACAGATTAACTTTGCACTCAACAAGCTCATGTTTTGTCAGACCAACAGGGACAGTGAATTCCAGAGCTGAGAATGCCCCACCCCCTGAGTTCAAAACTTGGGAACGTTAGCAAGAGCACTGCATCTGTTTACAACCGAGGAGACCGTGCATGAGGGAAAGTTGATACACAAGATGTCCAAGATCCAGGCTATGTGGGTCTTTATAGAGCAAAATCAGCATCTTGATGTGCACCCAGAAAAAAAATTGATAACCAGAGTACAAATCCACTATGTTTCATGCAGCTAGCTTTGCTAAGTGAGCAAGAGGCTGCGTTCTCTGCTAACGAAAGCTTCTGAGTGGTTATCAGGAGCATCCTGCAGTCATCTTATCTGGAAGTCATTAACTATAGCCTGGTATTGCTGACCTGAAAATGAGCTTATATATTTTTAAAAAAAAAGTATAAAGCAGTATCACGAATTAAGAACAAAATAGAGAAGTCTATTTAAGCCATGTATTCTCCTCACTTATGAGTCTGTCATTTTAAATCTACTGTTTTAGTAGTTTTTCCTCTAATATGGCCACTATGACCAGCTCCATGGCTGCTTAAATGTTTCTAAACTGCTGTTGTATAATACTCCAAGAAGCAGCAATCCAAGCAGCAAAGCTAAATGCAGGGTGGAACAGGTTATTGAGCATAAGTATTTAGCATACATTCTAAGCGATCATTCAAGGTAGAGTGGCCCGTTAGTGCCTCTGCACTCATGGGACTAAAAGAGTGGGCCAGTGGTTTACAGATTGTTCTAATAAGACACAAATTCAGTGTGTCTGTTCAGTCCATCGTGGACTGAACAGCCCCTCTTCCTTGAATAGTCCCTATGTGCTAACTACTTATACTAACAATCTTTTCCACTTTGCATTTAGCTGTGATGCTCGGAGTACCTTTCCCAGACCTGAAGAAGAGTTCTGTGTTGCTCAAAAGCTTGTTTCTTTCATCAGCAGAAATTAGTTCAATAGAAATTACCTCACCCACCTTGTTTCTCTAATATCCTGAGACTGACATGGCTACAACTTCATTGCATACAAGCATTTCCCTGACTACGAATCTCCCCTCTAACTGCTGTTTAAATTCCCCTGCACTTCACTACTGTTTGTTGTTGTTAACTACAGCCATAAACCCCAACATAGAAAACACAGAAGAGCTGCTGAATGCTCTCCCACTTTATTTAAATAATTTAGCGGACAGCTAATGCAAGGTCACTCTGTGCAGGGCTCAGGTTTCCAGCATGACAAAATTTAGTCTTACCCACTATGTCTCAATGCTTTTCAGAGTCACTAAATCAGTTTGGATTATCCTGTCTTTAACTACTGTAAACCATAGTCGTCTTCAGAGACAGAATCCAGTTGTGTAGTTGTGTAATCCACTGAGAAGGTCTATGTCAAGTCATCCTCTAGTGGCTGGGTTAAAAAGGGGCTGATAATTACTCCTGTAACTTAAGTCTTTACTATTTGATCAAGGGTTCAAACCCTGCTGCTGATCTATTGGGGGAGGGGGGATGACATGGCTGCAAGTAAGGAGACCTCTTTGAAACAATCTTGTACTCAGAATCCTACATACCTGCCTCAACAGGTGGAAATCTTGATGGGACTAGTGGTGATTGGGACAGCCCCAGTAGTAAGCGGGCGGAGATAAAGTTGCTGGGAAACTCAGAGATGGCCTGCTGGAAGAGGTAGGGAGCTGATTGGTCCCTTGCTTTAGCCTTTCATTAATTTAAACCTTAGCCTGGACCATGACGAGCCTCTCTGTTTCATTTCCTCCATGTAACTGTAGTTTCAGAGCTGTGTTTTGCAGATGCTGTGGGTGTAACTGTTTGATCGCCTGTTTTGAGGTCAGGAAGGAATTTTTCTTTCCTGTCAAAGCCAAGTTGGCAGAGGCCTGGTGTGTTTTTTATTTTTATTTTTTTGGGGTCTACTTTCCTTGCAGAATTCTGGAGGCACAGTTAAGTTAAATACCAATAGGAATTAATAATTAGTGGTAGTACTTGGTAGAGGTGTTAGCTCGTTGCAATTTATGGTCAGTTTCCAGGGTGGTTAAAATGACCAGTTCCCAGAAGTAAAGGACATGGTATTTTGCTGATGGGGCTTATGCTCCTGGGATGGGGGTGACCTTGTGGTCTTCACAGGCTGAGATATCCCCTCTCCTTTTAGTACCTTCCGTCTCCTTTGTGGGAGTGGAGGGTGGTAGGACTCAGCAAAGCAAGCTGACTCCTTGGGATAGGCCAAGGAGAGGCTACCCCGAGTTATGGGTTATGTTGAAGGAGCCCTACAACCACCACACTGGAGTCACTTAAAATGCCTTGTATATGAGAGTCTGAGTGACAGGGTGGGTAGCATCCCTTCCCTGTGCTAAGTTCAGTAAAGTTGTGGCCTCTCACTTAAAATTAATCTGCATGTCTGTCTTCATTCACTACCAGGATCAGAACAATACAAAACCTTAACAATGACCCAGGCAGCATTAACGCAGAATAACTTCTCAAAGGCATGGAATGTGTGTGTAGCGGGGCACCCCACTCTGGCTCTGAAAGGGTTAAAAGCCAGCCCTTGAAGAGGCCTGGGGCTGAGAGCTAATCAGGAAGAGGCGGGAGGCAGCCAATCAGAGCTGGCCAACCCGGTATAAAAGAGGGCAGACTAGAAGGGATAGTCACTCTCTCCAGCCTTGGAGACAAATGGACCTGGCTGCCTGAAAGATTAAAGGGTACCTTGGACAGCTCAGTGCTGGGGAAGGGCAGGAGAGCTGGGTGAGCTCTAGCCTGGCAAACACCCAGGCAGAAGCCTTGCTGTCAAGGGCCGGAGGAGGTACTAGGGCTGTGGGGAAGCAGCCAGGGAAGGAAGAGGCAGCAGGTCCAACCCCCTTGCTGATAAGTGGCCACTTCAGACTGCAGTTTGCCCCTGAGGGAAGGGACTAGATGAAGACTGGCAGTGTGTCACTGATGTGAGGTGGGTCTAGGGGATTGGGGTTCCTCGAGGAGGGGAGGACCCCGAGTGTGTGGGCACTGCTGCAGGGCAGTATCCAGGAGAAGGGGCACCGCGGGCCGGAGGGACGTGGGGCCTGAAGTATAGTGGTGGAGATTGATAATGAAAAGACAAGTAGCAATAGCAGGGGAGACACTGGCCAGCAGGAGGTGCTCCGAGACTGGGATGAGCTAATTCCTGAGGTAACCAGCAGGAGGCGCCGCAGCGATGAGTGCACGCCGTGTTATAGTGTTATAGCCAAATGGCTGAGCTGTTGATCTAATGGATATAAACAAAGGTGGTCACTGAAGGTTTTGCATTGGACTGCAAGTTTGATGAAGTTGGGGTATGTATTGCTTTTGGATATGTGTTTGGAAATGGAAGTGTAAACTCTATGGAATGTTGGAGTTACTGACAGTGCTGTAGGCAATATGAAGGTGGAAAGGAATTCATAAGTCTTCCCCTTCACTTCTTTCTTCCACGCTTTTAGGTTTTTGAGTGGATGAGATATGCCCTGCTGCAACCTTAGCTAAAACTATGTCTAAACTAGCACTTTTGTTGGTATAACTTGGATTGCTCAGGGGTGTGAAAAAACACACCCCTGTGAGACAGAAGTTACATTGACAGACACAACTGTGTGGATAGTGCTATGTTGGTGGGAGAACATCTCCCGACGATGTAGCTACCATCGCTTGGGGATGGTTGAATTCTGCCAGTTGGAGAGCTCTCTTCCATTGGCATAAAGCGGCTACATGGGAGATCTTACAGCTGCATCGGTACATCTGTGCCCACAGCTGTAAGCTCTGTAATATAGATATGGCCTATCTCTAAATGTAGTGTTTGCTCAGTAACTCTTGTTTTTATCTAGAGTACTTCATGGTTACAGCAGGGAACTGGGAATTAAGAATCCTTTGCTACTGACTCCTGTCATTTAGGTAATTTAAATAATATCTCTGCCTCAGTTTACCCAGACTTGGCTTACCGCTCAAATTTGTTGTGAGATTTAATATTGGTAAAGTTTTGTGAGATTGGGATGAAAGGTGCTATGTGACTGAAAAGTATAGTAACTGTCTTATTTCCAGAATTGCTCTTTAAAAGTTGGTCACCCTACAGTTTTGTTTGTTTTTGTTGTTGTTTGGTCCCTCTCCCCCCTTCTCCTGCCCCCAGTGGCTAAGGTCAGTTGAATAGTGGTGTTTAAATGTTGACACAAGGTTTGGGCCCTTGCACTCTTATGTATGTATTTTGCATGCCAACAATTCTCTGTTTCTGTTAGCATTTTTAATCCGGGTAAACTTCTGTATTTCTCTGTTTAACCATGGCATTTTCCTTCATGTCTATTATTTTGTAGTGCATATGGTATCTTCATTAATTCTAAATTTACTATCTTCTGTAGCAATTGAAAATATATGTAATAAATTTCAATTTTGTGATTTCTGCTTTCAGCCTGATTCTAACTTCATTAACTTCTTCTTGAATATTAGTGTCAAAACCATCTTGTATAACAAATACATATTTCTATTGTGTTGATTCAGTGAAAAGGGAAAGAGGACATCAGGATTGAATAGATAATTGGATTTAGAAATAAAGAAATATAGGTACAATAATGTATAAGAAACCAGTATAGTTATTTGTTCTGTTCTCTTGAGTTTTCTCAATGTAGTTTGCCTTTATAACAAGTCATCATTAGTTCTACAATTCAGTTTGATTGACAGACTCTTTATTTTAGCTGGGAATAAAGTTTTCTAGCATGTTTTTCTCTGTTCTATGTTGTATTTAATTTAATATATTCAGCTAAAGCTTGAAAAACTTACTAGATATAAACAAGCTAGAGGAAAAATATGAAAGTCGTGAGAAATCTCCCCAGCTACTCCTAGTGCTGAGAATTGTGAGGGTGATGGGATTTCTGCCAAGGTACTGTTTTCCTTTGATCCTGGTTTGTGGGCTGTGATTGAAACCTTGGCCTTATTGAGGTGAATAGCAAAACTCCCAGTGGCTTCACTGGGGCCAGGATTTCACCCTCTAGCTAGTAGTAAAACTGACATCTGCTGTTCCATTCCCCTATAGCTGGGAAGAAGTTGTCTGCTGCTTATCTCCCCTCCACAATCTTACATAGTAGAATTCTGTAATATTGTGCAATATTTGAAAATAGTCACAATTGTTGGCTGAAGAGTGTTTTGAGGTCTGTAGATTGAAGGAGGTACATTAACAGAGCCATGGGCCAGATTCCTTGGTCTGCCAAATCCACTTTTCAAAACTCAGCCTGGGACCAGGGCTGGATTTCCCATTCGGCACAGTAGGCACGTGACGATGGGCGCCAGCATTCTAGGGAGGCCTAAAAATTCTAATTTTGCCACTCCTGGGTCCTGGCAGGGGGCGAGCTTGCTGAGTGGGAAATGGCCCCACGCAGCCCTGCTGGAGCGCTGTTTGCTCAGCCCAGCAGATAGTCCCCTCCCAGCGGCGTAAGTGAGTGGTTAGGGTGGGTCTCTGGGGGGTGCTGGGCAGTGGGGGATGGGGGAAGATCTGTGTGTTGGAGCACTGGGCAGTGAGGGTGGGGGTGTGCAGGGACGCTCGGCAGTGGGGGGGTCTTCGTGGGGTACTGGGAAGCTGTGGTGGGGCTGTGTGGGGACGCTGGGCAGTGGGGGGGGTCTGTGGGCAGAGGGGCATTGGGTGGCGGGGTGCCTAAGAGTTAAAAGTGGTGGGGCACCCCTGCTGCCTGTGGCGGTTAAGAGCTCTGAGCTGCTGTCTGCCGCAACGGGTTGCAGGGGAAGCTCTGAGCCACCACAGGCGGCAGCAGACCCCACAGCTCTCGGTCACCGTGGGCAGGGGCTCTGAGCCCCTGCACCTAGAGGCGCCCAAGGTGTAAATCTGGCCCTGCCTGGGACAAAGTGAAATTAAACTGGCCAGAGCTGCGCTGTAGAGAATTCTCGGTGAGCAGGGGAGTCCTCTGCTGGTGGACTTGGTTCCTGCATGAGCAGATCCCCCACCCTCAATGTAAGGGGAGGGAGGGAGCTGCTCAGGATGAGGCATAATAAAGCATAGCTGCACTACACACACTCCTCCACGGGTGTAAGATCACAGAAAAACCTTTGTTAGTAGTGTAAGACAGAACTGCACCTCAGCAATGAGTTTTGCCGGGGCAGGGTGGAGACTCCGGTCCCAAAGCTATTCTAAAACCCAGATTGCCATGCATTTTTCCCATTATGAATTTTTTTTTAAATCTTTGTTCCCCAAACTCCATTTTCCACAAAGTGAGTGTGCAGACTGAGACATTTCAAATGTGTTTTGTGCTTTCAGGTATTTAGGATGATTTCTTGTAAGCTAATTGGTTTCAAAATTGTGTTACTGATTTTTTTCAATCTCAAAATTTCATTTTTAACAATAACTTCACAAAATAGTATGTTTGCAGCAACCTTTGTGTGACCTGGGTTATTTCTGGATATCCATAGCCTATCTTTGTCCACCTGTCATTCTTTAGAAGAAAACAATTTCATATTGTAACAATCAAACCTTCATAGTAATTTTGAGAACAAAAAATATTTTCACTCAGTTTGAAACAGGCTGCTTCACAGAAGTGAAACCTCTTGTTAAAATCTGTGTTTCTTCTCCCGAAGGCATACTGTATAATGAGAGAGTTTATTTTCTGTTTTTACAGAGACAATCTAGCTAGCTGGATCGAACTACCCATCATAAACAAATTTAGCTAGCTGAAAATATAACCTTTGAGAGACAATGGTTGCTTTCCCTTCCTTCCTCTAAAGTGCAGTTCTACTTGAAAAGTGACTGTAAAAGTAGCTTC
This sequence comes from Terrapene triunguis, assembly GCF_002925995.2. Classification (NCBI taxonomy): domain Eukaryota; kingdom Metazoa; phylum Chordata; order Testudines; family Emydidae; genus Terrapene; species Terrapene triunguis. The sequence goes on from NW_020664389.1 coordinate 14,012,467, forward strand.
TGGGAGCTCTATAGTTATATCCATGTTAAATATTCACAATTTGCAAGTTAAAAATGGTTTGTTTCTTTCAAAGTGCCAGTTCTGCAAACTCAATCTGACAATCAAGCTGGGTCCTTTTCATGCATAATTACCAGTAACAAAGTTCTATGGCCAAATTATGCCCTCAGTGACACTTGTGCAATCGGATTTTCATCAGTGGTTTCATACAGCTGTTATTGTCCAGAACTTAGTAAACAATTCTGATGTACTAGACGTATTTGAATCCAGTCTGCTGTCTCAGATATCCGCCACCATACAGCTAACACAAGAAAATGCTGTGAAAACATTAGTGTTAAAAATAAGCTAGGCATGACTTCAGATAAACATAAATAACATACCTGAGTGAGAGGCCATTTACCTCAATCATTTTTCAGACTATAGTCTTCGAGAGAGAATTTATCCTCTTGATTATAAATATTGGAATGATTGGGATTGAATGCTGCTGCTGTTCACATTTATTTCCTATATATATATATATATATATATATATTTTCCTTTTATTGTCTTTACTTTCTATGATACCATACCAAGACTTACCAGGGGAAAAGTTGTTTTTGTTCTTCAACTGAATAATACATTAAATAGTGTTTAAAATATCACTGTCTAAAATTTCTATTTCTTTTAACTGCTTTAAATTTCAGAAGACTTAACATTTATATCCACTGTGTTGATTTAAAGAAATAGCATGGATGGTAAGCAGCCAGGGATATTCAGTATTAAGTTCAAAGTAATTTCTCATTTTGTTAAAATGGACAAGATGTTAATTTCTCATAGACCGGATAATAAATATGAAGACTGTCCACCACACAATGAATATGTTAAGGAGCCAAAATCAGATGGTTAGATACCAAACTTGATCACACCAGTTTAAATGTAAACCTTAAATGGATGAACTTCTTTGGAATTGCATTGATACAACTGAGATCAGAAACCTTCCCAATGTCTTTTCAGTATTTAAGAAGAACTCTTCAGTACAGTGAATTGATGGGCTCATTTTCTTCATTCATGTAAAGCAGTAGCTAATAATTGTGTTGTATCGTATAACAATTCTGATCCCCTTTTTATATTTCTTTTTAAAATCAAAGTACATATCATTGGTCTAGTGATAAAGCCCCCAAAAGGCTGCTTTGATTGAACGCACATGCCTAATATATTTCACAGTTGGCAACAAATAGGCACGGTGTCACTGACCAGGATCTGAGCACATGTGTAGTTCTAACTCATTCAGAAAATCATCTAGTTATCACAGTGTCTTTTACCCACAGGTGGTGTTTACACTTTTAGGTGGGAATGTATTCCCTATATTTCAATATGTGTACATTTTCAGCACACTGTTTTTATATAAATGAGAATCAAAGAAAATACAATGATAAACATTCTTAAACCGATCTTCAGACATAAAGATGAGTGCTTTAAATATGTTTCTACAAAGCTCTTTCCAATATTATTTTAATGATTTAGAAATTATCTGGGTGTTAGTGTCAACATTGTGGAGTTTACAAACCTATTGTAATTGTTAGTTAATAATGGATAAATCTTAATTGTTTGCTAAAGTATCTAATAGAAGACTGTTTTCAATGTAAAAATTGTATAAACGTACAAATTGTTATTTACAGCTATGCCAGATGGGGCAGTTTGGAAAATATTTTTTTTAAATGTTAGCTAAAATCTATTCTTCAGTGTCATGGAATATATTGAGGGCTTGCACCCTTCCCCACCCCTCCCTTAAATGTTGGGTGAAAATCTCTCTACTCATATCATAAACTCATACCTCAGTCCCTGGAAAAATCATGGAGCCGGTCCTCAAAGAATCAATTCTGAAGCACTTAGACTCATAGACTTTAAGGTCAGAAGGGACCATTATGATCTTCTAGTCTGACCTCCTGCACAATGCAGGCAACAGAATCTCACTCACCCACTCCTGTAACAAGCCCCTGACCTATGTCTGAGCTATTGAAGTCCTCAACTTGTGATTTAAAGACTTCAAGGTGCAGAGAATCCTCCAGCAAGTGACCCGTGCCCCATGCTGCAGAGGAAGGCAAAAAAACCCCAGGGCCTCTGCCAATCCCTGGAGGAAAATTCCTTCCTGACCCCAGATATGGCAATCAGCTAAACCCTGAGCATGTGGGCAAGACTCACCAGCCAGAACCCAGGAAAGAATTCTCTGTAGTAACTCAGATCCCACCCTCTCTAGTGTCCCATCACAGGCCATTGGGCATATTTACCGCTAATAGTCAAAGATAAATTAATTGCCAAAATTAGGCTATCCCATCCCCATCCATAAACTTATCAAGCGTAGTCTTGAAGCTAGATATGTCTTTTGCCTCCACTGCTCCCCTTGGAAGGCTAACCATCCTAGGAGTGAAGTTCTGGAATAGAAACCTTTGTCTAATTTCAAGTCTATATCCATTTGTTCTTGTGTCCACATTGGTATTGAGTTTAAATAATTCCTCTCCCTCCCTGGTATTTATCCCTCTGATCTATTTATAAAGAGCAATCATATCTCCCCTCAGCCTTCTTTTGGTTAGGCTAAACAAGCCAAGCTCTTTGAGTCTCCTTTCATAAGACAGGTTTTCCATTCCTCGGATCATCCTAGTAGCCCTTCTCTGTACCTGTTCCAGTTTGAAATCATCCTTCTTAAACATGGGAGACCAGAACTGCACACAGTATTCCAGATGAGGTCTCACCCCAGTGCCTTGTATAATGGTACTAACACCTCCTTATCTCTACTGGAAATACCTCGCCTGATGCATCCCAAGACCGCATTAGCTTTTTTCACAGCCATATCACATCGGCGGCTCATAGTCATCCTGTGATCAACCAATACTCCGAGGTCCTTCTCCTCCTCTGGTACTTCCAAGTGATGCGTCCCCAGTTTATAACAAAAATTCTTGTTGTTAATCCCTAAATGCATGACCTTGCACTTTTCACTATTAAATGTCATTCTATTACTATTACTCCAGTTACAAGGTCATCCAGATCTTCCTGTAGGATATCCCGGTCTCTCTCTGTATTGGCAGTACCTCCCAGCTTCATGTCCGCCACATACTTTATTAGCACATTCCCACTTTTTGTGCCAAAGTCAGTAATAAAAAGATTAAATAAGATTGGTCCCAAAACCGATCCCTGAGGACCTCCATTAGTAACCTCCTTCCAGTCTGACAGTTCATCTTTCGGTATGACCCGTTGTGGTCTCCCCTTTAACCAGTTCCTTATCCACCTTTCAATTTTGATATTGATCCCCATCTTTTCCAATTTAGCTAATAATTCCCCATGTGGAACTGTATCAAATGCCTTACTGAAATCGAGGAAAATTAGATCCACTGCATTTCCTTTGTCTAAAAAATCTGTTACCTTTTGTTTGGAAGATCAGGTTGGTTTGGCACGATCTACCTTTTGTAAAACCATGGTGTATTTTGTTCCAGTTACCATTGACCTCAATGTCCTTAACTACTTTCTCCTTCAGAATTTTTTCCAAGACCTTGCATACTACAGATGTCAAACTAAGAGGCCTGTAGTTACCCGGATCACTTTCCCCCCCCCCTTTCTTAAAAATAGGAACTATGTTAACAATTCTCCAGTCATACAGTACACCCCCTGAGTTTACAGATTCATTAAAATTTCTGGCTAATGGGCTTGCAATTTCATGTGCCAGTTCCTTTAATATTCTTGGATGAAGATTATCTGGGGCCCCCGATTTAGTCCCATTAAACTGTTCGAGTTTCGCTTCTACCTCGGATGTGGTAATATCTACCTCCATATCCTCATTCCCATTTGTCATCCTACCATTATCCCTAAGCTCCTCATTAGCCTCATTAAAGTCTGAGGCAAAGTATTTGTTTAGATCAGGGGTCGGCAATGTTCGGCATGCGGCTCGCCAGGGTAAACACCCTGGCGGGCTGGGCCAGTTTATTTACCTGCTGACGCGGCAGGTTCGGCCGATCGCGGCCCCCACTGGCCGCGGTTCGCTGTCCCGGGCCAATGGGGGCGGCGAGAAGCGGCGCGGGCGACAGATCTGGACAAACTGGAGAAATGGTCTGAAGTAAAGAGGATGAAATTTAATAAGGACAAATGCAAAGTACTCCACTTAGGAAAAAACAATCAGTTTTACACATACAAAATGGGAAATGACTGCCTAGGAAGTAGTACTGTGGAAAGGGATCTGGGTGGACCACAAGCTAAAGATGAGTCAATAGTGTAACACTGTTGCAAAAAAAGCAAACCTCATTCTGGGATGTATTAGTAGGAGTGTTGTAAGCAAGACTCGAGAAGTAATTCTTCCACTCTACTCTGTGCTGATTAGGCCTTACGTGGAGTATTGTGTCCAGTTCTGGTCGCCACATTTCAAGAAGGATGTGGACAAATTGGAGAGAGTCCAGAGAAGAACGATAAAAATGATCAAAGGTCTAGAAAACATGACCTATGAGGGAAGATTGAAAAAATTGGGTTTGTTTTGTCTGGAAAAGAGAAGACAGAGGTGACATGATAACAGTTTTCAAGCATGTAAAAGGTTGTTACAAGGAGGAGGAAGAAAAATTGTTTTTCTTATCCTCTGAAGATAGGATAAGAAGCAGTGGGCTTAAACTGCAGCAAAGGAGGTTTAGTTTGGACATTAGGAAAAAACTTTCTGTCAGGGTGGTTAAGCACTTGAATAAATGGCCCAGGGAGACTGTGGAATCTCCATCATTGGAGATTTTTAAGAGCAGTTTAGACAAACACCCATCAGGGATGTTTAGATAATACTGAGTCCTGCCACGAGTGCAGGGGACTGGACTAGATGACCTCTCGAGGTCCTTTCCAGTTCTATGAGTCTATGCTTTCTGTATCAATGGAAGGGATTTTTCTGTCGATGTAGATAATCCACCTCCCTGAGTGGCAATGGCTAGGTTGATGGAAGAATTCTTCCATTGACCTAGCGAATTTTTCCATTGACCTAGCTGGTCTTCACTGGGAGTTAGATCGGCCTAACTACAGCACACAGGAATGTGAATTTTTCAGACCCCTGAGCAACATAGCTAGGCCAGACTAAATATAAAGTGTAAACCAGGTCTTGGCATTTTGAGTATTGTGCTTATGACCGATTCAGAAAACTTTATTTAGAGGACAAGTAAATGTGACCATCTCTAGAAGCTCCATTACCCAATGGATTGGCTTACACATTCTAGAAGTGTACTAGTCATAAGGAGCTATTTGTCCCTACATCCTATTTAGAAAGAGACCTGGTCATGGACCATGAGATATGCTGAGTAGTACAGTAGTTCTCTTTCACTTATTGAACACTATAAATTTATCTGGCTGATTTACAGATATGGAATTCACACCGGTGTTCAGGTCAGATTAATCCAGTAATCCTGGCTCCCACCCTTACTTTTCATATTTTTTTTAAAAGGGGGGGGTGGCTCTTAGCTGTTAGGCTTCAAGTGCCAGTGCCATCAGTCCAGGTTGGTGAGTGACACATTCACTCATTGAAGCTGCGGCTCTTCTTTGGAAAGAGCAGGGAAAACTGGTTTAAGTAATACTGCTCCCAATATTAGTCTTAACTTGAAAAATGATGATTGAAGCACCAAACAGGAAGGAAAAGCTTTTACAACCATTACCCCTTGTCACCAAAAGCTGGATGGGAATGTGTAGATTGTTGTGGTTGATTCACAGAAACCTAATTTACAGGTAAGCTTGCTTGCATCTGAAGAAGTGAGGTTCTTACCCACGAAAGCTTATGCTCCCAATACTTCTGTTGCCACAGGACCCTCTGTTGCTTTTTACAGATTCAGACTAACACGGCTACCCCTCTGATACTTGCTTACATTGTGCACTTTGGAAAAGACAGCAAGTGTTTCAGGTGAATATAGATTGTTGTTACTGAAGTCTCTTGCATCTAACTTGCTCTACAGAGAATCAATGGCTGGCTTTCTTTTTGCATCTTTGAATTGGCAAAACCTTTTCTTACTCTTATTAACTTTTGCTTAGTTTCTTTTCAGATTTCTCACCCATGCTGCTGTCTGAGCTTTCTAGCTTTCATCCTACAAGGTTAATTAGCTGTGTCAATTCACCAACTGAGATGCATATTCGACACATTCCAAGAAAGATTATACTGTTGCTATGGTGGCTTTTTGCTGAGAGGTTTCTGACACTTGGTATTTGTTGGATCCCATTGTTTCTTTGCTTAGCTTCCAATGCTGAAGAAAAAATAGGCTTTACTCATTTTACTGTTTTTTCAGAAGTGTGTTAAGAAATGTGTGGGTTTATCCACATATTGCTGTACAGTCCTTTTACATTTGAGGAGACTTGGATTGGTATTTTAGAGAATAACCATTCTTAAACTTCCAACCGATTGAGCCCTGCAAATCTGCAGATATCTGCTTTATCCATGTTTGCAGATTGGGATCGGATGCTGGGTTCTACTGATTGAACTGCCCTTCTGTGATGCTTTGTTTGATTTGCAAGTTCTTGTTGTTATCTGCCTTTATGCTTGGCAGCCTTGGTGGTGGTTGTTTTTTTAATCATAAAAGCGCTTTACAAACATTTAACTAATTAGTAAAGTCTTCAGTTTTTCTGTGAGCAAGATATGTGGGTATTGTCATCACATTTTTACAGATGGGGAAACTGAGGCAGAATTTGTGACTTGCTTAAGGCTATGGAGGGAAGGAGTGTTGTGATTAGAACAGGGGACTCCATGCATTTGGGCTATGGTCATCTCTAGGCCTTGATCCTGGGAGGTGCATCTAAGACAGAGGTAATCAATTTTTGTCAAGGTCCAAATTTCTTGGTCGAGGTATAGTCAGGGTCAAGACTGCAGAATAAAATAACAACAATAATGATTATGATAAGTAAATAAAAAGATTTTGCAGTCCATTCAAAAGTGTCTGGCGGTCCGGATTTGGCCCGCAATGCACTTTTTGAGTACCCCAATCTAAGTTGTTGTAATAGACCACTTTCTTGAGGATGACACTTTAAAAGCTCTTTTGACTCATGAAGCCATTAGTGCTTAAAAAAAAAAAAAAAAAAAAGTCTTGCTTTGAAACTGGGAAATATTTGTCCTGTGATGCTGTCAGCCTGTGTTGCAGTGCGATAATCCATGAGAAGACAGTGATTTAACTTTGATTGCTAAAAACTCATCAGACACAGTCTGGCAATGACTCTGTGTTGTAATTTGTCAGTGTTGGAGGACTGGAGTAATAAGTGCACCACAATCTGCATCATTTCCAAAAAGGAATTTACTGTAGGTTGTCAAAAACTGACTGCACCACAAGTGGGGCAGAATTTATCTGGGCTTACCCAAAGAAGGGCTGCTCTGCTTTGTGGTTGGGGGGCGGGGGAGGAGGAAGGTCAGAAACTGCTGCAAAAGGTGCTTTGCAGCAATGACTAACCCCTCCTTTCCCCCCCCCCCCCCCCAGGAATGTGCATAAAGGTACAAAACCTGGGTGGGGCAAGTCTCTATGTCCAAGCAGCGAGGAAGCCAGGAACAGGCTGGGGCTCTAAGGCTTGCTGCAGGACCATGTGGAAGCAGCATGGCCCCAAGGCAGCATGGCTCCAGAAAAGCAGCAAACAGCATTGGAAACAGCATGGTTCCAGGGGCACAGAGAAGGGTAAGCTCGGGAAAACAAGGGGGCTGTTACCCCACCCGGTGGGAGGGGAGAGGCAGCCAAGCAAATGGCTGGCACCTCCTTGTGGCAAATGTTCAGTGCAGGGCAGCCAGTGACCAGATAAATGGCCTGGTAAAGGACTTAAAAGGAGGTACTGGATAAAGGAACAGAACGGGGGAGGTGGTTCAGGGACTCCTATGATTGGTACAGCAGAGAGCCACCTCCCTACCCCCACCCCTATTCTTATAGCTCTCCTTACCCCTCTTACGAGGCTGGTGGATGGTAAGGTCCAAGCCATGGGTCGGCTGGGGGACCTGGATGGAAACAAAACAAAATGGTGTCAGGCTCTTTCTGTGATCTGGTTTACTTCTGACGTGCGTGCATACTCGTTTTGTGCCAGTCCAAGAAAGCACTTAGATTTATGATCATGCAGGTGGATAGATCGCATTAGTTGAACATAATGACTTGAGAGGTAGGAGTGGGATTGTTTTCATGAGGTTGACTTGCTTTAAGCAACAGATGAGTTTTTTGTTGTGCGGTTCTGAAGGGGATCATGGCTAGATGGGGGAGAGGCTCACTGAGGCAATCTTGTACTAAGATGTGGTCTGTACTGTGGAAAAACTTGAGAACCCCTGCCCTAAGGAAATGGGGTGCTTTCAGGGAGACCTACTTATAATAACTTCTTTTCCACAGACTCCCAACTATGAGAAGAAATTCAGATAGGTGCTTTAAGACATTATGATAATAAAACAGAATCTCTTTTAAAAAAAATCTTCTATTATCTTTGGCTTCTTTTATAGATTTATAACCAAGGAACATGTCAAATGCCTTGTGGGGGAAAGCCCTTTGATAGGAAAAAAATTAAACAGGGAATTTCTTTCATGATTTATAGTCATTTAAATGATGTGTTGTCCCAGTTTCTCATGAGGATACCACTGGTCAATGATTTATTCTTTAAAGCAAGACCACCCAGGCAACATGAAGTACCTGAAATATTGAACAGCATTTATTTATGAGGTGCAATGATCATGAAAAGCCAGCCCTAGTTGTTAGCTGTTGGGTGACAGATTTAGTTTGTTTGCATGGAGATATAAAAATCTTCCCTCCTGTTGGTGTTCTAGTAAAGAACACAGGCCTTATTCTGGTCTCATGCTGAGTTTACACTAGTGCAATTTAATTGACTTCTAATGAGGAAGTGATGCACTGTAGTAGAGATCAAAAGTACATAGAGCCTGAGGCCTAGACATCACAAGATACAAATGGGCCTGTTAACATTTTTTAAAAACACTTTGACAGAAATAAAAACTATAGAAGAAATCCCCTGGGGTATGAATGTACCAAAAGTACAGCCACAAAGAGCCGCCTCCTGGTGGAACTGCAAAGAGGGCTGCAGTTTAGGATTAGTGAAGAGGTAAAAGTTAAAACTAGATCTTGTTAAGCACCTGCTCATTATGCTTCTGCCCTTTTTCTTGTGAATGTACCCTACATTCTGCTCTCTGTTCTTTGCCCATTTCCCTCTCCCTTGCATGTTTTCCATTTAATTCTGGAGTTTAAATCTCTCACTGGTGTAAGTTTCATTGCCTTGCTTCTTTGTTCAACTTAGAAGCAACTTTTATGCAACTCTTCTTGTCTTTTGCGTAGCTTTTCTCACACACACACACACACACTCACACTCTCTCTCTCTTTTAAATCTCCAAGCCTTTACAGTTTCTCGGTGAGCTGCTCTTGCTGGATAAATCTTTATGTTGCTGCTGTTTTATTCCACTGTTGATTTTATAGCAGTTGGAATTTATTATCTAGAAATTTTAAGGAGCACATAACAATGTGAAAATATTAAAGCAGCCCTCCCCTCTAAATAAGTACAGAGATACTTATCTTCTGTGCTTTGTCTTCTGTTAAAAAGCATAAAAGAGTCTGAGGCTATAGTGCTTTCAAGCATCTACAGGCAGCTTTGGTACTTTTTCTGAACAAGACCAATCAGATACAAAGGTATCCTGTGCAAAGATAACAGGGCTCTGCTCAGTTTCTGAGGCTACGTCTTCACTACGGGGGGGGGTCGATTTAAGATACGCAAATTCAGCTACGCGAATAGCGTAGCTGAATTCGACGTATCGCAGCCGACTTACCCCGCTGTAGGGACGGTGGCAAAATCGACCTCTGCGGCTTCCCGTCGACGGCGCTTACTCCCACCTTCGCTGGTGGAGTAAGAGCGTCGATTCGGGGATCGATTGTCGCGTCCCGACAGGACGCGATAAATCGATCCCCGAGAGGTCAATTTCTACCCGCCGATTCAGGCGGGTAGTGTAGACCTAGCCTGAGGGTGAGTGCTTTAATCATTCAAAGGGAATAGTGGTGATTTGTTGTTTTTCTTCCGTTCTTGGCACAGTCTTGTCCACTTGTCCTCCTATGGGGTTTCTTCTCCTTTAGCTTGCATTGGAGGGAGTGACAATATGGGACCTTTGAGAGTAGCTTGGAGACTATCCTTCTACAGACTTCTCTGCTCCCAAAGCAGCAAAAAGCTGGACTAAGGGCTGGTCTACACCCAGCCGCTAGTTCGGCGGCTGGGGATCGAAGTTCTGGGATCGACTTATCGCGTCTGGTCTGGACGCGATAAGTCGAACCAGGAAGTGCTCGCCGTCGACTGTGGTACTCCAGCTCGGCGAGAGGAGTACCGTGGAGTCGACGGGGAGCCTGCCTGCCGCGTGTGGACCGCGTCTGAACCGCGGTAAGTTCGAACTAAGGTATGTCGACTTCAGCTACGTTATTCACGTAGCTGAAGTTGCGTACCTTAGTTCGACTTGGGGGTTTAGTGTAGACCAGGCCTGAGACTCCTGCCTACTTTTTAGGGCTGTCTCTTAGGAATTTATCTTTTTGTTTCTAACTCCAGCAATGTTGCCTATCTAGAGTCTTCAATCTGTACAGGTACTTCTCGCTTCAAAATCCTCAGTTCTCTTGGCTCTTTGTTCTCTTTGTGGTACCTATGTATTCTTCTCCTCTTGCTACTTCTCAGCATAGTAGACAGGCCTGACCAGAACAAGCCCAAAAGGGGGTTCTGTGCTAGCTTCACTGCTTACTGTAACCCTTACATGAGGGCAAATTATGGCTGCTGGTCTGCTCTATGTTAGAATACCCATGGGCAGATCAAATCCAATGACAGAGTAGCAGCAGAGGGAGAAAACAGTACTGCCAGGAGCAGATCCAGCACTGCCACCAGGAGCAGATCCAGCATTGCCACTGACTTCAAAGGAAATGCATTGTGGATAGCATTAATCCTCCTTTGCCTCTCAGGAGGAGATCTGCAGGGCAGACACTGATTTATCAGTTCATACTTTCTCAAAACACTAACCTGGATGTCCAAGCCATGATACATGCCATCTATAGCAGAAAGCAATGGGGACCACCTGTTCATAGATACATGTATTCTGGTGTCATTACAGGTTAAAGTTCCCTTCCTGGGGACTTTGCTTTTGTAGGAACGGCAAGCTTGGATGTGATATATAAAGGAAAACTTTGTTACCTGATCATCTTCTTTCTTTCAGTAGCCAGGCTTCCTATTCCTACCCACCCTTGTAGGAAAAGTGGAAGTTCCGTGGAAGGATATTTCAGGAAAATGTAACTCTTGAGTAAAACTTCTTATTGTTTGTCCTGAGTACTATGTACAACGTTACAGCTTTGGAAACTCTTTTAAAGGGGCGGGGGAGAGGTTTTCCAGAGAGGGGAGTAGTTAGTCATATGGTGATGGAAAAATAAGAACTTGCCTTCTGTGCAGCCCAAGGACAAGGAAATCATGAGCCTGGAGCCATAAAGGAAAAAAATGTTACCTCACAATTTTCCTTCCTTATTATATATTAAGAGATCTTGGGGAATTTTTCTCCCAATTTTGGGATTTTCACTGAAGAGATGGGTATCTGAAAGTGGAACCAAAATATTGTCTGCATATTGCCCATAACTTCACTGCTTTCATCAGAACTCTTGCAGCATTAAATCTTGGCTTCAGATGCTTGTGCTGTTCATAGACCTCAATGGAAAAGTTTTATGATGGAATAAATTCTACCTTAGAATTCTGGCAGAAGAACAGCATGTAGTTTCTGTTTGCTGGCAAAGCGTATACAGGAAATGTGAGAAGGAAATGATAAATTTTCAGTCTAACATCAGTTTGATTAATCCTTTGACTGAAAATGCCAACGTTTTTTGGAGTATGCATATAGTATATTTAAAAATGTTTGGATTATAAAGACCTTTCTTCTACTATCTGTAGCTATCTGTGTTGTACAGATTTTTAATTTAAAATGATTCTGGGTGATAGTAAGAGGTTTTGCACATGATGTGCAGGGCAGATGTACATTGTTTCAATTTATGGTGAACAGAATTGCTCATCTCAATCCCTTCCACAGAAAATTTGTGCCACGTGATCTGACTATTCAATTAAACTTGGAGGCTTTCCAGACTCTCCTATCTTTCTGCTGCATTCTTTGCTTCCATCATGTTTTACTTATTAATATGTATGCTAAGAGCCTCAGTGTGGTTAGTAGTGATGTGTTTATTTCCTTTGAGATGTAGTTTCCAACATTGGCTGATTGTAGTTTTCCCTCAATAAAAGAGATTTACTCCTTTCTTTAAAAAAGTTTAACTCATTCCCAGAAGCTCATGGTGTATTGTTTCTCTTGGTGATGTGTAAATATTTATAGAGTTCTAGATCCTAAAAGTCTCTAACTAGGTGACAGCATTTTAGCAAGTTTTGCAATCTCATCTGTTAGGCCTTGTCTACACTACAGGGAAAAGTCGATCTAAGTTACGCAATTTGAGTTACGTGAATAGTGTGACTCGAGTTGACGTAGCTTAGTTCTCCCGTCAACTCCCCTTACTCTTCTTGATCCAGTGGAGTACAGGAGTCGATGGGAGAGCAATCTGCGGTCGATTTAGCAGGTCTTCACTAGACCCGCTAAATCGACCGCTGATGCATCAATCGCTGCACGTCGATCACCGGGTAAGTGTAGACAAGCCCTTAGTCTCTTCCGCCCCCCCCCCCCCCCCCCCACACACACTCTCTCACTTCTGCTTACTTATTGTTAGATGGTCAGTTTTAAAAATATGTTGTTTATGGGAAGTTGGCCAGATATTTTCCTTGAAATTACTGACACTTCCGTAAGGTTCATATGTGTGAGTGGTTCTCTGGGAGGGAATTGGGGTGTTTTCCCCTCAAAGATTTGTGGGTTAACTTATCTACCTGAACATAGGTATTATAGACTTAAGGTAATGACTCATGAATTCACATCGGAAGAGTGTTTCTGTAAGAGGTTAGCTTTGTGGGATAAACTTCTTTCTACTTCAAAATATTTTGTATAGTCCTTGCCTAGAGGAGCATATAGGTCCCAATTCAACAGTCAGATTCACATGGGTGAGCCCTGACACACCGGTTTTGAGGCTCACAGATTTCTGTGGGATTCAGTGTGGGCACAAAGGTCTGGTCACGTGAATCTGATTGCGGTGTCAGAGACTTGTTTTTGAAAGTGTGAGGTTAATGGGGCAAGTTTTATGTTTAGGTGCACAAGACTTCGGAAAGCTCTCAAAAGCCAGCCTTTTCTGTCCACTCCCAAAGCTGCATGACTCATGTAAAAACTTGAAGCTTGTATTATTCATTAATCTTATATGAGAGCTAGTGCATAGGGATATTTTACTAACTGATAGTAGCAAGCACAAAGATTTTTAATTATTGGAAGTTACCTCTGCCTGTGTATGTTAACTTCCATTCCACCTAATCCAAGGTTTTGTGTGGAGTAAAATACTTCTAGCCCTTTTCATTTTGGGGAGGAAGCTTCCAAGTATAAACTGATTGCTAGACTTCTTGGTCTGTTGCTCTGATTTTTTCCCATAGGAGTTTGCCAAGGAAAGCTCATGCATGCACACCTATTCCACAAAGGGAGGAACAAAAGTAAAATTCCATCTCAGGTAACAATGATACTCTGATGGTCTGATCCCTATATGTAGACTGGATGGGGTGTCACTGGCTATCTGATATGTCACAGAGTTGTAGGGTTTCTAACCGCTGAAAGAAGGGTGCAAAAGGAAGTTACAGTGGGCTTTCCAGTCCTTTTATTGAGAGAGTAAATAAGACACATTGGGGTATCCAATCTATAGTGCAATGATGGACGAGATAAGATTCAGTCACTGAACCAAATGGGAAGTTACATATCTGTAATTCATAGTAAGAGGGTTGCCTTGAAGATGCCTGAGTCCCCAGTTTATGGTTGCAGGATAGGTAGGTGGTGACCTGTTCTTAAACGATAATAAATGAGGATCTCAGTGGTCTGAAACTCATGCTGGAATATAGTAATTACCATACCAAATCAGAGCTGTGCTCCATCTATTCCAGTATCCTGCCTTTTGAAGTAAGGTAGGCAGACTTTACTAGGATCTGCAGCCTGAGATGGAGAGGAATAAGACATAAGGGCAAAGATATAAGGGGAATTACAGTCAGCATAGTCATTAGTCATATAAATCACAATGTAGTTTTGCCTGTTTCCTATCTCCAGTAATTACTGATATATATTGACTTTATAAATGTTAGTCAAGTAAAGAGGTCACTCGATTAATAAATTGAGAGATGCCACTTGAAACCATATTATGGTTCCCTGTCTGCACCAAAAATTGGATACCAATAAAATGGACCAATATAGTTATAAAACAATTTGGGCGCAGTCCTTGAACAAGTAAAGTGAATCCAAAACTCCTTTTGTGCTTCAGATGCCGGATTGGATGCTTTATGAACCAAACTGCTAGAATGAAGCTTAGTATTGTCTTATATTTTTTAAAAAAGCTTCTCTCAGCAATATCCTCAAATGCATAAAATTAAACAACAAAATATTTCTGATGAGAAAGTTAAACAATTTTCTACTGTATGCAACAGGTGCTGTTGAGACTTAGTTGTTTACTCCAGTCCCCCCCCCC
>NW_020664389.1:14027136-14035020 GCF_002925995.2 Terrapene triunguis
TTGAGACTTAGTTGTTTACTCCAGTCCCCGTCCCCCCCCCCGTCCCACCCCACACACACAGGCTTTAGCACTGGAAATAGGGGTCAAGATTTTAAAAAATATTTGTGATCAGCATGGATAAAAATTGTTGTTTTTCATCAAAAAGATCAGATTTTTGTTTAGATACTTTAAAAAAAAAGAGAGAAAAAGAAACTTGTTTCAAATTAAACTTGAAATTGACTACCTGTGTTAAGGTCTAAATATAGTGTCATCTATTAAATTAATTAAATTAATTAAAACAAATTATTAAGCAATATATGGTTTTGGCCCAAATTTTAAAGAAAGTCAAATCACTGCACTGGTGGAAGTAACTAGATAAGCACCTAGAACCAGAGTTTGTTGAAGTTCTAAATCAGCTTTTGACAGCAGTAGCCTCTTTTGCAGGTACAGAGAGAATATTTTCTTTGTTTCAGTTTGTTCAGCTAACTCAGTTCAAGGATTAGTTCATTCAAAGTTAAGAAACCAAGGGGGAGCTGAAAAAGCAGGAAAGCTTATCTTCTTCTTCTTCCAACCTATGAATTATGTGTGAGAGGATGAGAGCTGCTACTTCTAAAAGCTTGAAGGACATGGTGACCAGAAATAATCAGTTAGTTGACTATCTACAGATGATATTTACTTTTGTTTAATAAATCAGTTAGCTTTAAATGCGAAACATATTTTAATAAAGTTACTTTTTTCCTTATGTATCTGGCACATTTTAAGGTTTTTTATTTTATTTAACAAATAGGAAAAGACCAGGGCTGTTCATGCATTTTTAATTGAGTTCTAATTTCCATCCAGATAAAGCTTGACGCAAATCACGAGTAAAAAATTAATCATCTAGTAATGAAGAAATGCATCTTTTGCCATTGTATAATATAGAAAAGTAAAAATTAAGAGTCTAAATAAGCGTGTTAAACTCTATATTTGCATAAATAAATGTTTATGGATCTAATCGACTCTTCTTGTTAGCAAAGAGAAGCACCAAATGTAGGGTAAAAACTATACGGAATTGAGTGGCAAAACAATATGTTTTAACCAGCCAATGAGAACCAATCTTTCTTTAGGAAAATAACTGAAAAGTACAAATGCAAAGCATGATTAAAATGACTGATTTTAAATCAAAGTTTCCTGCTTGCTGATTTTAATCATGATTACTTAAATTACTCGGATTTAAATCAATCCATTCTGCTCGTGATTTTGGGTGTCCAGCTCCTGCTTTTTCAAAGAGTAGATGGTCAGCCACTTCTGAAAATCAGGTCCCTTGAAGCAATGTCAGCCTAGGCACCCAAAACCTTTAATCAGTTCTGAAAATCTTGGCTATAATGTACACAGAAAAGTCATAGGCTTTAGACTATCCAGATTATACCACTATATTTTAAAGAATTAGTTTTCAAATGACCATCCACCCTCACAAATATGTACTTTGGTTTAGTCTATCTTGCGAATATTCTCACCTTTCTGAGATAGATCTGAGGAGAATCTTACTTCTCTGAGGGAGAGACTTCCACTTGGGTCATATTACCCATAGATATTTCTGCCTACCATGGTGAGAGAGACTCTCCACACGGGATCCCAGGAAATGGGTCAGTCACTGGTCCAGTCAGGAGAATATTGCTGGCATGGAGCTGGGTGGTATAAGAAGTTCAGATTCAGCCCATCACTCGTGTGACAAGGACAGCTCGGGCAAAAATGATACAGACAATTTTGTGCCAACCCATCCTTGTCATAGAAACAAAAGCATTCAGGAATGACAGATCTAGCCTAGATCTAAAATAGCTGAGTCATTTTATCTTCAAAAAGCATTTAAAAATGGAGTAATCAACACTTGGATTCTTGACAATGAGCATCTAATCAGGACACTTCCTGGGACACTTTCTGTTGGACCTTCAAGATGTTCATCTGCCTGAACCAAGGGCAAGAGGTAACCACCAATATTTTCAGTTTGTCTAGGCTGTACCCATCTCCAGTTCTATGCACTGCACTAAGACCTTTTGCCAAAAATATTATGATAGCATTATCTGCAGTACTCAGAATTTAAAAGAAACCCCTGTTCTTGGAATCTAAAACACCCCTATCCTGAGAAGCAGAGATTCCCAAATTATTGCAGCAGATATCCAGACCCAGAAATGACAGCAAAGCCTGGCCCTATCCTTGGGGAAGGTTGGTGGGGTGTTTGTTGTTGTTGTTGGTTTTGGTCTGTTGAATGCCAGAGTCTCCATGACTTGTGATAGCCTGCGTGAGGCAAGAAAATGAGCACATTAAATCTAAAGCATTCTAGTAACCCTAGGCTCATGGTGGAGATGGTGGCATGCAGGTTTTGTCCAGATGATTGAGAACTGAAATGTCTCAGCACCAACAACTCTATCAGATCTATCCCAAGCTTTTCTTTCTGTGCAAGGATGAAGGGACAAGAGCCCTTAAATCCTTGTTGACTTAATACTTTAGGTTTCTTTCAAGATTACCTAGAAATAAATCTACTTCCTCCTTCAAAGAGAGAGCCCAAACTGTGGTGAGGAGGAACACTAAAAGGATGTTCTTGGTTACAATTCTTAAGCTTACAGGCTAGGAGAGTTAGCGGTTTTCCTATGTAGTTTCTCTTGCCTTCATCCATCAAGGTAACGTACAGCTTCAGGTGATATCCTTCTTCCCTCTTAATAAAGAATTTTTCCTTCCCAGGCTTTCTATCAAAGTTTGATGGTAAAAATCCTAATGCATGTGCTAATCCTTAGATGTATGAAGGATAATTAAATACTCGCTGGCCCAGTCTTGTCATTCTGTGAGAACATGGGGTCACTTTTTTTTTTGCGGTGTTGCAAGACCCAAAGAAAGGCTTTCTTGTTTCAAAGTCTACTTCTCTAAATGGATGAGAGTGTTCATATGAAAACCTGTTTCCTAGCTGGATTTCCTCTTCTGAAGAGCTTAGCCTGTTTCAATCAGGGTATTGCTATGAAAGTCTCTTCTCTAGAGATTTGCAAAGCAACAGTCTGTTTTGGTCTCAGGGCCGCCCAGAGGATTCAGGGGGCCTGGGGCAAAGCAATTTCGGGGGTCCCTTCCATAAAAAAAAGTTGCAATACTATAGAATACTATATTCTCGTGGTGGCCCCTGCGGGGCCCGGGGCAAATTGCCCCACTTCCCCCCCCCCCCGCCCCGGGCGGCCCTGTTTGGTCTTGTCTAATTTTCTTACGCTGTTAGATTGGATATTTTTGCTTCCTATAGTGCAGCCTTTGAGAGAAGTGTTCTGGGACAGACTGCGGTGTCCCAATAGCCAGTGCAAGGGATGAGAAGTTAATGTTCTTTATTATATACAGTATAGCAAAACTAGAGAGATCCCAAACATGTTAAATTACTGCCTGGGTGCCTGAACTATACATTTATACCTGTTTGTTCTATTTCTTGGTTTCATAATTGGCCCATCTGGAGACAAGAGAAGGGGAAATGTATGTTTACATAAGAGTGGCCATACTGGGTCAGACCAGTGCTCCATCTGGCCCAGTATCCTATTTTATGACCGTGGCCAATGCCAGATGTTTTAGAGAGAACAAACAGAACAAGGCAATTATCGAGTGATCCATCCCTGGCATCCAGTCCCAGCTTGTTGTTGCTGTAAAATGTTAAAAGGATTACATAATATTAGTTAAATTATTACCCACTGTTACCTTTTCAAAAAGCATTGTTTGTGGCTGGTTAGGATTTATTTGTACACAACTATTGCTGTTTGTAGCATGGTAGTGCCCACAAAGTGCTAGAAACTCTGAACACATACATAGGGCATATTCTCAGAAGAGTTTACAGTCTAAGAATACCAGCAAGATTCAAATGGTGGGGGAGAAGAATAAAACTCTAAAAATCAAAATGTAACATTGTAAAAACTGTATAAATATTGGCTATCCTGAACTGCCCCACTATCATGCTGTTGTGAATTGACTTATTTTGTGTAGGCATTATGGCAAAAGTGGGCCTTGAGGAGGGATTTGAAGGACAGGATAGTGGTCTTTCAGCACAGAGCATATTCCATATGGACGTTGTGGCAAAGAAAAAGGCAAAGAATGGTTGAGAGAGATGCAGACAAATGAGAGATCAAGTTTACCATCATGGGCGAAATGGAATTAAAACAAACTGTACAAGTCGTTTGAGCTGAGGCTTGTGAGATCTTTGTTTCTTTAGGAGTCTTTCTGCTCCTGCATATTCCCACTTGAAGTTCTCCTCCTCACTCAGTGATGACATACTGTGCTCTTCTTCACACAAGCTAACCAAGATGTCACAAACAGAATATTATGATTTCAGGTGGGAAATCAGCAGCAGGAGCAGAAAAGCTCAGATGGAACAAAAATCCTTTTCTCTTACAAATGCAGTTAGTAATAAAGCTGAGGGGAAATGAAAGATCCCTGCATAGTTTGTTTTCTGATTTTATGTTTAGATAGAATTTCTTCCAGAAAAATGAGTGTATTTTTAATTAACTCTTTTTCAGTCTGTTGGTGGATGCAATTTATGCCTGCAAAATTAATTGCTTGTGCCTCCAGCTTATTTGCATACCCTGGCAGGTAATGAGAGGAGCAACAGTCAAAGTCAGATTTGTTTCTGCAATTTACTTAGGGTCTCAAATATGTAGGTACAAATTTCACCCACAAAGGAGACCATATATATTTAATCCTTCACTTATATTCTTTTTTTTTAATTTTAGATGTCTATTTTTTCCACAGTTTACCACCAAGTATTAAAGGTTTAATTAAATTTCATTGAAGTAGTTTTCTGAAATGATCCACTGTTTGATTGCAGATGAGATCTGCTAACAGTTCATCCTACATTTGTAAATAAAAAATATTTTTATGCTCTGTACTGTTCTCCTTTTCTTTCCTCTTTTGCTTCCTCTGCCTGTGCAAAGTGCATGTATCGAAAGCTGACTCTTTTTGTCTGATTTGAGGCAGGGAGTATTTTGGCATTTGAGCATAGGCTCTTGCTTCCCATTCTCTGTACTTGCCCTCTGGACATTGTCAACCTTGGAGTTCAGGATAATGAATCCCTCTTTATTCTGCTCAGTCTGCTGCCCTTGTGGATTTTGTTTTCTCCTGGTAGACTTTTGTGAATTGTTATTAAAAAGATGTGCCACATGCCTGTTTTGGGGATTTATATAATTATGTTGAACAGTCACTTTCTGACACTTCCTTCATGGTTAATCTAAATTAGAATTAAAACAGAACACCCATCCCAAACTCATGCCAGTCTAGTAAGGACAACCTGTCATTTGAGGATGCAGTTGTTTCCACTTTCAATCCCCTTTCTCTGTTCACTGTCCTTGTTCACGCCACAGGATGGGCAAACTCAGCGAAGGATTTCGGAATGATTTCTGTTTGCCTTCTGCAGAAGTTGTCGTTCCCTTTGTGTCCCCTCTGGCTTTGGGGAAGAGAGGAAATCCTGTATTTGATACTGAATCCATGTCTTCTGCTCTGTAGCAAATTGTGCTGCCAGCTGAAGTGTTAATACAGCTGTAGCTTTCATGTATAGTTGAATGTGGTTTCCCGCCCCCCCCATAATTATCTTAATGGAGGATACCATTGTAGAAGTCTCATTTAGCATCCTCTGCAGAGTAAGAAAATCCCATCCAGTCTGTCATGGAATTGTTGCAGTTGCTATGGTTAAATAGCGAAAGACCTGCCTTTCATGTTGCATGCGTTTTACAGACCTTTTTCTTTTGCTTCCCATTAGGTCCAGTGTCCTCACAACATCACCGTTTTTGCTGGGGGTGGGGAAAGTGGGAACTGACAATTTTATTTATTTGTTTCTTAGCAGATTTGAGATAATAAACTTTCAATGTGGGAAGGAGACGACTCTCAAAGGCTTGTTGAGCCACGGAAATGATGTGTTCAATCTGGAGATGGAGGCAGATGCAGACGTGCTTGCGCTGGGCTTTCTATCTAAAGGTAAGGTGACATCATTCATTTACTGGGCATACCAGGATATTAGGCAGATCTTGAATGAGCTTCCTTTGTATAAAAAGGGTTTGGGTTAGTTTGTATAGAATTATGTGTCATGGTTTAAACCAGTATGATCAGCCATTAAAATGTTGGTTTCTCCTTCTGAAACAGGAAAACAGAGAATATGTAGGATTTTGAAATGGAGGTTTTTCTAAAGAGCCTTTTCCTATACCCTGGGGGATCCTGCCTTAAGAAAAATTACCTGGGTTGTAAATCACTTAACTGTGATTCCAAAAGTCCTCATTCAAACAATTTATGGTAAATCTCCCTCTTTGTAATCTGTTCATAGGGATAACTGTCCCAGAAATGATATGATACCTGGATTGTTAGTAACTCTAAATCATAAGGTTACTGATTGAACATATGTTTTACTGATTGTTCTAGCAAGGGTCATAATCTGACATGGAGTTGAAATGTGGACTTGGATTTGATACATGGACCAGGACTTAACTTGTTTGATCATAGCAAAGCTGTAAGGCTCTATTAGTGTTCTCCTTACAGATCATTGATGAAGTTTGTTGTACTTGATGCTGTACACAGCAGACTTGAACATCTGGTCCATGTTCCAAGAGACTGACTTGCCTTGTAAATTAGTAAAGAAAATCAGCCCAGAGTGATAATGTGACGTACACTGGATGATGAATTGGTGGTTTGATTTCCAAAGAGCAACTATGGTATCTAGAAGATTCTTCTACTGATTCTTCTAACAACCAAAGCCTTCTTTCCTTAGGGAGATTATCATTGCAGAAAAAAGTGTGTGTGTTTTTAGGCAAGATTTGAATAAAGAAAGTTGGCCGCTTGCAAGGCAAGTGGGGACATGGAATGTCAGGCATAAATAGCATCATGAAAGAAGGTGTGGAGATGAGTACAAGGAATCAGAATGGGTTGTTTAAGAGGGAAGCATGGGAGAAGCAGAGGCAGCAGGTGACCGGCCTGTAAGAAGACAGTCTAGAGTTTGGCTGGGGTAGAGCTTTGACTAGAAAGGTGAGGTGAAGCCTATGGAATATCTGGCCAGAGCCTAGAAATTATTTTGGCCATAAAAACTTACTTTCGGCTGAAATTCAGTATAGAGGGGCTCAGACCAGATCAGAATTCATTTCCCCGCTCTTAAGCCAGCTTTTTAAAGATCTTTCAGTTATTTTAAGAGGCTCCCCGAAATATCCTGGCTCTGGTTGTTTCTTGAATTTTAATTTAGGACCAAATTCTCACTTGTTCTTTGAGATTACGGGATGAAGAAAGGTTTTAACCAAGCCCTTCCATGCTGAAGCTTGGCTAACTGTTATCGTAAAACTCTCCTGAACACGTCTAGCTTGTGGCTGTTGCAAGCCACCGTCTATGTGCCTAATGGCATATAGTAGCAGGTGTTGAGGGAGCACATTTGGCACATTTCTGCAGCAGTGCTGCCCTCAGTCTTCTTTGCGCCATTCTACCTTGCTCAGGTCTTTGTGGAGTTGTAGAAATGCTGAACACTGAACTCAAGCCTTGAGAGAGGGAGCTCTAGTGTTACATTTTACAATACACAATATTGCTGACAATTACATTTTGTAGGCTATTAATCCATACTAGGCAGGAGACCGTTTTATTTTCAAAATATTTCACAAACATTAAAACATTTAAACAAATACACTAGCGGGGTTCAAATGGCTTTTACTTTTTCATAATGTTTTTTGCAAAATATACTTACTTTAAATAAGCGTGTGACTGAGTCTGTAATTCTAAATTCAGTGGGTACCTTCATGATGTTTCATTAGCACTTTTACCAGTAGTTAGGAATTACGGACCAGATTTTTAAAGGTATCTAGGTGTCTAACATAGGGGTCGGCAATGTTTGGCACGCGGCTCTCCGGGGTAAGCACCCTGGCGGGCCAGGCCAGTTTTATTTACCTGCTG